>NC_142722.1:2713333-2865000 GCF_055471065.1 Atractosteus spatula
AAGAGCACACTGAGTCAGCCCTTAACCCCAGTGTGCAGAAATTGTCAAAACGTGTTTTTCAGCAGAAATAAACACGTTTTGGCAACTTTGGTCACCCCCATGTAACTTATAGGGCAGGAACAGTACAGTTTTCAAAACGTGTTTTTCAGCCCGGAATAAACGCTTTTTCTCAGCCCTTGGAATCGCAGTGTAACTGCCTGGCTCAGAAGAGCACACTGAGTCAGCCCTTAACCCCAGTGTGCAGAAATTGTCAAAACGAGTTTTTCAGCAGAAATAAACACGTTTTGGCAACTTTGGTCACCCCCATTTAAGTTATAGGGCAGGAACAGCACAGTTTTCAAAACGTGTTTTTCAGCCCGAAATAAACGCGTTTTCTCAGCCCTTGGAATCGCAGTGTAACTGCCTGCCTCAGAAGAGCCCACCGAATCAGCCCTTAACCCCAGTGATCAGAAATTGTCAAAACGTGTTTTTCAGCAGAAATAAACACGTTTTGGCAACTTTGGTCACCCCCATGTAACTTATAGGGCAGGAACAGCACAGTTTTCAAAACGTGTTTTTCAGCCCGAAATAAACGCGTTTTCTCAGCCCTTAGAATCGCAGTGTAACTGCCTGGCTCAGAAGAGCACACTGAGTCAGCCCTTAACCCCAGTGTGCAGAAATTGTCAAAACGAGTTTTTCAGCAGAAATAAACACGTTTTGGCAACTTTGGTCCCCCCATTTAAGTTATAGGGCAGGAACAGCACAGTTTTCAAAACGTGTTTTTCAGCCCGAAATAAACGCTTTTTCTCAGCCCTTGGAATCGCAGTGTAACTGCCTGGCTCAGAAGAGCACACTGAATCAGCCCTTAACCCCAGTGATCAGAAATTATCAAAACGTGTTTTTCAGCAGAAATAAACACGTTTTGGCAACTTTGGTCACCCCCATGTAAGTTATAGGGCAGGAACAGCACAGTTTTCAAAACGTGTTTTTCAGCCCGAAATAAACGCTTTTTCTCAGCCCTTGGAATCGCAGTGTAACTGCCTGGCTCAGAAGAGCACACTGAGTCAGCCCTTAACCCCAGTGATCAGAAATTGTCAAAACGTGTTTTTCAGCAGAAATAAACACGTTTTGGCAACTTTGGTCACCCCCATGTAACTTATAGGGCAGGAACAGCAAACTTTTCAAAACGTGTTTTTCAGCCCAAAATAAACGCATTTTCTCAGACCTTAGAATCGCAGTGTAACTGCCTGGCTCAGAAGAGCACACTGAGTCAGCCCTTAACCCCAGTGTGCAGAAATTGTCAAAACGTGTTTTTCAGCAGAAGTAAACACGTTTTGGCAACTTTGGTCACCCCCATGTAAGTTATAGGGCAGGAACAGCACAGTTTTCAAAACGTGTTTTTCAGACCGAAATAAACGCTTTTTCTCAGCCCTTGGAATCGCAGTGTAACTGCCTGGCTCAGAAGAGCACACTGAGTCAGCCCTTAACCCCAGTGTGCAGAAATTGTCAAAACGAGTTTTTCAGCAGAAATAAACACGTTTTGGCAACTTTGGTCACCCCCATTTAAGTTATAGGGCAGGAACAGCACAGTTTTCAAAACGTGTTTTTCAGCCCGAAATAAACGCGTTTTCTCAGCCCTTGGAATCGCAGTGTAACTGCCTGCCTCAGAAGAGCCCACCGAATCAGCCCTTAACCCCAGTGATCAGAAATTGTCAAAACGTGTTTTTCAGCAGAAATAAACACGTTTTGGCAACTTTGGTCACCCCCATGTAAGTTATAGGGCAGGAACAGCACACTTTTCAAAACGTGTTTTTCAGCCCGAAATAAACGCTTTTTCTCAGCCCTTGGAATCGCAGTGTAACTGCCTGGCTCAGAAGAGCACACTGAGTCAGCCCTTAACCCCAGTGATCAGAAATTGTCAAAACGTGTTTTTCAGCAGAAATAAACACGTTTTGGCAACTTTGGTCACCCCCATGTAAGTTATAGGGCAGGAACAGCACAGTTTTCAAAACGTGTTTTTCAGCCCGAAATAAACGCTTTTTCTCAGCCCTTGGAATCGCAGTGTAACTGCCTGGCTCAGAAGAGCCCACTGAATCAGCCCTTAACCCCAGTGATCAGAAATTGTCAAAACGTGTTTTTCAGCAGAAATAAACACGTTTTGGCAACTTTGGTCACCCCCATGTAAGTTATAGGGCAGGAACAGCACAGTTTTCAAAACGTGTTTTTCAGCCCGAAATAAACGCTTTTTCTCAGCCCTTGGAATCGCAGTGTAACTGCCTGGCTCAGAAGAGCACACTGAGTCAGCCCTTAACCTCAGTGATCAGAAATTGTCAAAACGTGTTTTTCAGCAGAAATAAACACGTTTTGGCAACTTTGGTCACCCCCATTTAAGTTATAGGGCAGGAACAGCACACTTTTCAAAACGTGTTTTTCAGCCCGAAATAAACGCGTTTTCTCAGCCCTTGGAATCGCAGTGTAACTGCCTGCCTCAGAAGAGCACACTGAGTCAGCCCTTAACCCCAGTGTGCAGAAATTGTCAAAACGTGTTTTTCAGCAGAAATAAACACGTTTTGGCAACTTTGGTCACCCCCATTTAAGTTATAGGGCAGGAACAGCACACTTTTCAAAACGTGTTTTTCAGCCCGAAATAAACGCGTTTTCTCAGCCCTTGGAATCGCAGTGTAACTGCCTGCCTCAGAAGAGCACACTGAGTCAGCCCTTAACCCCAGTGTGCAGAAATTGTCAAAACGTGTTTTTCAGCAGAAATAAACACGTTTTGGCAACTTTGGTCACCCCCATGTAAGTTATAGGGCAGGAACAGCACACTTTTCAAAACGTGTTTTTCAGCCCGAAATAAACGCTTTTTCTCAGCCCTTGGAATCGCAGTGTAACTGCCTGGCTCAGAAGAGCACACTGAATCAGCCCTTAACCCCAGTGATCAGAAATTGTCAAAACGTGTTTTTCAGCAGAAATAAACACGTTTTGGCAACTTTGGTCACCCCCATGTAAGTTATAGGGCAGGAACAGCACAGTTTTCAAAACGTGTTTTTCAGCCCGAAATAAACGCTTTTTCTCAGCCCTTGGAATCGCAGTGTAACTGCCTGGCTCAGAAGAGCCCACTGAATCAGCCCTTAACCCCAGTGATCAGAAATTGTCAAAACGTGTTTTTCAGCCGAAATAAACACGTTTTGGCAACTTTGGTCACCCCCATGTAAGTTATAGGGCAGGAACAGCACAATTTTCAAAACGTGTTTTTCAGCCCGAAATAAACGCTTTTTCTCAGCCCTTGGAATCGCAGTGTAACTGCCTGGCTCAGAAGAGCACACTGAGTCAGCCCTTAACCCCAGTGATCAGAAATTGTCAAAACGTGTTTTTCAGCAGAAATAAACACGTTTTGGCAACTTTGGTCACCCCCATGTAAGTTATAGGGCAGGAACAGCACACTTTTCAAAACGTGTTTTTCAGCCCGAAATAAACGCTTTTTCTCAGCCCTTGGAATCGCAGTGTAACTGCCTGGCTCAGAAGAGCACACTGAGTCAGCCCTTAACCCCAGTGATCAGAAATTGTCAAAACGTGTTTTTCAGCAGAAATAAACACGTTTTGGCAACTTTGGTCACCCCCATGTAAGTTATAGGGCAGGAACAGCACAGTTTTCAAAACGTGTTTTTCAGCCCGAAATAAACGCTTTTTCTCAGCCCTTGGAATCGCAGTGTAACTGCCTGGCTCAGAAGAGCCCACTGAATCAGCCCTTAACCCCAGTGATCAGAAATTGTCAAAACGTGTTTTTCAGCAGAAATAAACACGTTTTGGCAACTTTGGTCACCCCCATGTAAGTTATAGGGCAGGAACAGCACAGTTTTCAAAACGTGTTTTTCAGCCCGAAATAAACGCTTTTTCTCAGCCCTTGGAATAGCAGTGTAACTGCCTGGCTCAGAAGAGCACACTGAGTCAGCCCTTAACCTCAGTGATCAGAAATTGTCAAAACGTGTTTTTCAGCAGAAATAAACACGTTTTGGCAACTTTGGTCACCCCCATTTAAGTTATAGGGCAGGAACAGCACACTTTTCAAAACGTGTTTTTCAGCCCGAAATAAACGCGTTTTCTCAGCCCTTGGAATCGCAGTGTAACTGCCTGCCTCAGAAGAGCACACTGAGTCAGCCCTTAACCCCAGTGTGCAGAAATTGTCAAAACGTGTTTTTCAGCAGAAATAAACACGTTTTGGCAACTTTGGTCACCACCATGTAACTTATAGGGCAGGAACAGCACACTTTTCAAAACGTGTTTTTCAGCCCGAAATAAACGCTTTTTCTCAGCCCTTGGAATCGCAGTGTAACTGCCTGGCTCAGAAGAGCACACTGAGTCAGCCCTTAACCTCAGTGATCAGAAATTGTCAAAACGTGTTTTTCAGCAGAAATAAACATGTTTTGGCAACTTTGGTCACCCCCATTTAAGTTATAGGGCAGGAACAGCACACTTTTCAAAACGTGTTTTTCAGCCCGAAATAAACGCGTTTTCTCAGCCCTTGGAATCGCAGTGTAACTGCCTGCCTCAGAAGAGCACACTGAGTCAGCCCTTAACCCCAGTGTGCAGAAATTGTCAAAACGTGTTTTTCAGCAGAAATAAACACGTTTTGGCAACTTTGGTCACCCCCATGTAAGTTATAGGGCAGGAACAGCACACTTTTCAAAACGTGTTTTTCAGCCCGAAATAAACGCTTTTTCTCAGCCCTTGGAATCGCAGTGTAACTGCCTGGCTCAGAAGAGCACACTGAATCAGCCCTTAACCCCAGTGATCAGAAATTGTCAAAACGTGTTTTTCAGCAGAAATAAACACGTTTTGGCAACTTTGGTCACCCCCATGTAAGTTATAGGGCAGGAACAGCACAGTTTTCAAAACGTGTTTTTCAGCCCGAAATAAACGCTTTTTCTCAGCCCTTGGAATCGCAGTGTAACTGCCTGGCTCAGAAGAGCCCACTGAATCAGCCCTTAACCCCAGTGATCAGAAATTGTCAAAACGTGTTTTTCAGCCGAAATAAACACGTTTTGGCAACTTTGGTCACCCCCATGTAAGTTATAGGGCAGGAACAGCACAATTTTCAAAACGTGTTTTTCAGCCCGAAATAAACGCGTTTTCTCAGCCCTTGGAATCGCAGTGTAACTGCCTGGCTCAGAAGAGCACACTGAGTCAGCCCTTAACCTCAGTGATCAGAAATTGTCACAACGTGTTTTTCAGCAGAAATAAACACGTTTTGGCAACTTTGGTCACCCCCATGTAACTTATAGGCAGGAACAGCACACTTTTCAAAACGTGTTTTTCAGCCCGAAATAAACGCGTTTTCTCAGCCCTTAGAATCGCAGTGTAACTGCCTGGCTCAGAAGAGCACACTGAGTCAGCCCTTAACCCCAGTGATCAGAAATTGTCAAAACGTGTTTTTCAGCAGAAATAAACACGTTTTGGCAACTTTGGTCACCCCCATGTAAGTTATAGGGCAGGAACAGCACAGTTTTCAAAACGTGTTTTTCAGCCCGAAATAAACGCTTTTTCTCAGCCCTTGGAATCGCAGTGTAACTGCCTGGCTCAGAAGAGCCCACTGAATCAGCCCTTAACCCCAGTGATCAGAAATTGTCAAAACGTGTTTTTCAGCAGAAATAAACACGTTTTGGCAACTTTGGTCACCCCCATGTAAGTTATAGGGCAGGAACAGCACAGTTTTCAAAACGTGTTTTTCAGCCCGAAATAAACGCTTTTTCTCAGCCCTTGGAATCGCAGTGTAACTGCCTGGCTCAGAAGAGCACACTGAGTCAGCCCTTAACCTCAGTGATCAGAAATTGTCAAAACGTGTTTTTCAGCAGAAATAAACACGTTTTGGCAACTTTGGTCACCCCCATTTAAGTTATAGGGCAGGAACAGCACACTTTTCAAAACGTGTTTTTCAGCCCGAAATAAACGCGTTTTCTCAGCCCTTGGAATCGCAGTGTAACTGCCTGCCTCAGAAGAGCACACTGAGTCAGCCCTTAACCCCAGTGTGCAGAAATTGTCAAAACGTGTTTTTCAGCAGAAATAAACACGTTTTGGCAACTTTGGTCACCACCATGTAACTTATAGGGCAGGAACAGCACACTTTTCAAAACGTGTTTTTCAGCCCGAAATAAACGCTTTTTCTCAGCCCTTGGAATCGCAGTGTAACTGCCTGGCTCAGAAGAGCACACTGAGTCAGCCCTTAACCTCAGTGATCAGAAATTGTCAAAACGTGTTTTTCAGCAGAAATAAACATGTTTTGGCAACTTTGGTCACCCCCATTTAAGTTATAGGGCAGGAACAGCACACTTTTCAAAACGTGTTTTTCAGCCCGAAATAAACGCGTTTTCTCAGCCCTTGGAATCGCAGTGTAACTGCCTGCCTCAGAAGAGCACACTGAGTCAGCCCTTAACCCCAGTGTGCAGAAATTGTCAAAACGTGTTTTTCAGCAGAAATAAACACGTTTTGGCAACTTTGGTCACCCCCATGTAAGTTATAGGGCAGGAACAGCACACTTTTCAAAACGTGTTTTTCAGCCCGAAATAAACGCTTTTTCTCAGCCCTTGGAATCGCAGTGTAACTGCCTGGCTCAGAAGAGCACACTGAATCAGCCCTTAACCCCAGTGATCAGAAATTGTCAAAACGTGTTTTTCAGCAGAAATAAACACGTTTTGGCAACTTTGGTCACCCCCATGTAAGTTATAGGGCAGGAACAGCACAGTTTTCAAAACGTGTTTTTCAGCCCGAAATAAACGCTTTTTCTCAGCCCTTGGAATCGCAGTGTAACTGCCTGGCTCAGAAGAGCCCACTGAATCAGCCCTTAACCCCAGTGATCAGAAATTGTCAAAACGTGTTTTTCAGCCGAAATAAACACGTTTTGGCAACTTTGGTCACCCCCATGTAAGTTATAGGGCAGGAACAGCACAATTTTCAAAACGTGTTTTTCAGCCCGAAATAAACGCGTTTTCTCAGCCCTTGGAATCGCAGTGTAACTGCCTGGCTCAGAAGAGCACACTGAGTCAGCCCTTAACCTCAGTGATCAGAAATTGTCACAACGTGTTTTTCAGCAGAAATAAACACGTTTTGGCAACTTTGGTCACCCCCATGTAACTTATAGGCAGGAACAGCACACTTTTCAAAACGTGTTTTTCAGCCCGAAATAAACGCGTTTTCTCAGCCCTTAGAATCGCAGTGTAACTGCCTGGCTCAGAAGAGCACACTGAGTCAGCCCTTAGCCCCAGTGTGCAGAAATTGTCAAAACGTGTTTTTCAGCAGAAATAAACACGTTTTGGCAACTTTGGTCACCCCCATGTAAGTTATAGGGCAGGAACAGCACAGTTTTCAAAACGTGTTTTTCAGGCCGAAATAAACGCTTTTTCTCAGCCCTTGGAATCGCAGTGTAACTGCCTGGCTCAGAAGAGCACACTGAGTCAGCCCTTAACCTCAGTGATCAGAAATTGTCAAAACGTGTTTTTCAGCAGAAATAAACACGTTTTGGCAACTTTGGTCACTCCCATGTAACTTATAGGGCAGGAACAGCACACTTTTCAAAACGTGTTTTTCAGCCCGAAATAAACGCGTTTTCTCAGCCCTTAGAATCGCAGTGTAACTGCCTGGCTCAGAAGAGCACACTGAGTCAGCCCTTAACCTCAGTGATCAGAAATTGTCAAAACGTGTTTTTCAGCAGAAATAAACACGTTTTGGCAACTTTGGTCACCCCCATGTAAGTTATAGGTCAGGAACAGCACAGTTTTCAAAACGTGTTTTTCAGCCCGAATTAAACGCTTTTTCTCAACCCTTGGAATCGCAGTGTAACTGCCTGGCTCAGAAGAGCACACTGAATCAGCCCTTAACCCCAGTGATCAGAAATTGTCAAAACGTGTTTTTCAGCCGAAATAAACACGTTTTGGCAACTTTGGTCACCCCCATGTAAGTTATAGGGCAGGAACAGCACAATTTTCAAAACGTGTTTTTCAGCCCGAAATAAACGCGTTTTCTCAGCCCTTGGAATCGCAGTGTAACTGCCTGGCTCAGAAGAGCACACTGAGTCAGCCCTTAACCTCAGTGATCAGAAATTGTCAAAACGTGTTTTTCAGCAGAAATAAACACGTTTTGGCAACTTTGGTCACCCCCATGTAAGTTATAAGGCAGGAACAGCACAGTTTTCAAAACGTGTTTTTCAGGCCGAAATAAACGCTTTTTCTCAGCCCTTGGAATCGCAGTGTAACTGCCTGGCTCAGAAGAGCACACTGAGTCAGCCCTTAACCTCAGTGATCAGAAATTGTCAAAACGTGTTTTTCAGCAGAAATAAACACGTTTTGGCAACTTTGGTCACTCCCATGTAACTTATAGGGCAGGAACAGCACACTTTTCAAAACGTGTTTTTCAGCCCGAAATAAACGCGTTTTCTCAGCCCTTAGAATCGCAGTGTAACTGCCTGGCTCAGAAGAGCACACTGAGTCAGCCCTTAACCCCAGTGATCAGAAATTGTCAAAACGTGTTTTTCAGCAGAAATAAACACGTTTTGGCAACTTTGGTCACCCCCATGTAAGTTATAGGGCAGGAACAGCACAGTTTTCAAAACGTGTTTTTCAGCCCGAAATAAACGCTTTTTCTCAGCCCTTGGAATCGCAGTGTAACTGCCTGGCTCAGAAGAGCCCACTGAATCAGCCCTTAACCCCAGTGATCAGAAATTGTCAAAACGTGTTTTTCAGCAGAAATAAACACGTTTTGGCAACTTTGGTCACCCCCATGTAAGTTATAGGGCAGGAACAGCACAGTTTTCAAAACGTGTTTTTCAGCCCGAAATAAACGCTTTTTCTCAGCCCTTGGAATCGCAGTGTAACTGCCTGGCTCAGAAGAGCACACTGAGTCAGCCCTTAACCTCAGTGATCAGAAATTGTCAAAACGTGTTTTTCAGCAGAAATAAACACGTTTTGGCAACTTTGGTCACCCCCATTTAAGTTATAGGGCAGGAACAGCACACTTTTCAAAACGTGTTTTTCAGCCCGAAATAAACGCGTTTTCTCAGCCCTTGGAATCGCAGTGTAACTGCCTGCCTCAGAAGAGCACACTGAGTCAGCCCTTAACCCCAGTGTGCAGAAATTGTCAAAACGTGTTTTTCAGCAGAAATAAACACGTTTTGGCAACTTTGGTCACCACCATGTAACTTATAGGGCAGGAACAGCACACTTTTCAAAACGTGTTTTTCAGCCCGAAATAAACGCTTTTTCTCAGCCCTTGGAATCGCAGTGTAACTGCCTGGCTCAGAAGAGCACACTGAGTCAGCCCTTAACCTCAGTGATCAGAAATTGTCAAAACGTGTTTTTCAGCAGAAATAAACATGTTTTGGCAACTTTGGTCACCCCCATTTAAGTTATAGGGCAGGAACAGCACACTTTTCAAAACGTGTTTTTCAGCCCGAAATAAACGCGTTTTCTCAGCCCTTGGAATCGCAGTGTAACTGCCTGCCTCAGAAGAGCACACTGAGTCAGCCCTTA
Organism: Atractosteus spatula; assembly: GCF_055471065.1. Taxonomy (NCBI): domain Eukaryota; kingdom Metazoa; phylum Chordata; class Actinopteri; order Semionotiformes; family Lepisosteidae; genus Atractosteus; species Atractosteus spatula. Next base: position 2,722,831 of record NC_142722.1, read on the forward strand.
ACCCCAGTGTGCAGAAATTGTCAAAACGTGTTTTTCAGCAGAAATAAACACGTTTTGGCAACTTTGGTCACCCCCATGTAAGTTATAGGGCAGGAACAGCACACTTTTCAAAACGTGTTTTTCAGCCCGAAATAAACGCTTTTTCTCAGCCCTTGGAATCGCAGTGTAACTGCCTGGCTCAGAAGAGCACACTGAATCAGCCCTTAACCCCAGTGATCAGAAATTGTCAAAACGTGTTTTTCAGCAGAAATAAACACGTTTTGGCAACTTTGGTCACCCCCATGTAAGTTATAGGGCAGGAACAGCACAGTTTTCAAAACGTGTTTTTCAGCCCGAAATAAACGCTTTTTCTCAGCCCTTGGAATCGCAGTGTAACTGCCTGGCTCAGAAGAGCCCACTGAATCAGCCCTTAACCCCAGTGATCAGAAATTGTCAAAACGTGTTTTTCAGCCGAAATAAACACGTTTTGGCAACTTTGGTCACCCCCATGTAAGTTATAGGGCAGGAACAGCACAATTTTCAAAACGTGTTTTTCAGCCCGAAATAAACGCGTTTTCTCAGCCCTTGGAATCGCAGTGTAACTGCCTGGCTCAGAAGAGCACACTGAGTCAGCCCTTAACCTCAGTGATCAGAAATTGTCACAACGTGTTTTTCAGCAGAAATAAACACGTTTTGGCAACTTTGGTCACCCCCATGTAACTTATAGGCAGGAACAGCACACTTTTCAAAACGTGTTTTTCAGCCCGAAATAAACGCGTTTTCTCAGCCCTTAGAATCGCAGTGTAACTGCCTGGCTCAGAAGAGCACACTGAGTCAGCCCTTAGCCCCAGTGTGCAGAAATTGTCAAAACGTGTTTTTCAGCAGAAATAAACACGTTTTGGCAACTTTGGTCACCCCCATGTAAGTTATAGGGCAGGAACAGCACAGTTTTCAAAACGTGTTTTTCAGGCCGAAATAAACGCTTTTTCTCAGCCCTTGGAATCGCAGTGTAACTGCCTGGCTCAGAAGAGCACACTGAGTCAGCCCTTAACCTCAGTGATCAGAAATTGTCAAAACGTGTTTTTCAGCAGAAATAAACACGTTTTGGCAACTTTGGTCACTCCCATGTAACTTATAGGGCAGGAACAGCACACTTTTCAAAACGTGTTTTTCAGCCCGAAATAAACGCGTTTTCTCAGCCCTTAGAATCGCAGTGTAACTGCCTGGCTCAGAAGAGCACACTGAGTCAGCCCTTAACCTCAGTGATCAGAAATTGTCAAAACGTGTTTTTCAGCAGAAATAAACACGTTTTGGCAACTTTGGTCACCCCCATGTAAGTTATAGGTCAGGAACAGCACAGTTTTCAAAACGTGTTTTTCAGCCCGAATTAAACGCTTTTTCTCAACCCTTGGAATCGCAGTGTAACTGCCTGGCTCAGAAGAGCACACTGAATCAGCCCTTAACCCCAGTGATCAGAAATTGTCAAAACGTGTTTTTCAGCCGAAATAAACACGTTTTGGCAACTTTGGTCACCCCCATGTAAGTTATAGGGCAGGAACAGCACAATTTTCAAAACGTGTTTTTCAGCCCGAAATAAACGCGTTTTCTCAGCCCTTGGAATCGCAGTGTAACTGCCTGGCTCAGAAGAGCACACTGAGTCAGCCCTTAACCTCAGTGATCAGAAATTGTCAAAACGTGTTTTTCAGCAGAAATAAACACGTTTTGGCAACTTTGGTCACCCCCATGTAACTTATAGGCAGGAACAGCACACTTTTCAAAACGTGTTTTTCAGCCCGAAATAAACGCGTTTTCTCAGCCCTTAGAATCGCAGTGTAACTGCCTGGCTCAGAAGAGCACACTGAGTCAGCCCTTAGCCCCAGTGTGCAGAAATTGTCAAAACGTGTTTTTCAGCAGAAATAAACACGTTTTGGCAACTTTGGTCACCACCATGTAACTTATAGGGCAGGAACAGCACAGTTTTCAAAACGTGTTTTTCAGCCCGAAATAAACGCTTTTTCTCAGCCCTTGGAATCGCAGTGTAACTGCCTGGCTCAGAAGAGCACACTGAGTCAGCCCTTAACCCCAGTGATCAGAAATTGTCAAAACGTGTTTTTCAGCAGAAATAAACACGTTTTGGCAACTTTGGTCACCCCCATTTAAGTTATAGGGCAGGAACAGCACAGTTTTCAAAACGTGTTTTTCAGCCCGAAATAAACGCTTTTTCTCAGCCCTTGGAATCGCAGTGTAACTGCCTGGCTCAGAAGAGCACACTGAGTCAGCCCTTAACCTCAGTGATCAGAAATTGTCAAAACGTGTTTTTCAGCAGAAATAAACACGTTTTGGCAACTTTGGTCACCCCCATTTAAGTTATAGGGCAGGAACAGCACACTTTTCAAAACGTGTTTTTCAGCCCGAAATAAACGCGTTTTCTCAGCCCTTGGAATCGCAGTGTAACTGCCCGCCTCAGAAGAGCACACTGAGTCAGCCCTTAACCCCAGTGTGCAGAAATTGTCAAAACGTGTTTTTCAGCAGAAATAAACACGTTTTGGCAACTTTGGTCACCCCCATGAAACTTATAGGGCAGGAACAGTACAGTTTTCAAAACGTGTTTTTCAGCCCGGAATAAACGCTTTTTCTCAGCCCTTGGAATCGCAGTGTAACTGCCTGGCTCAGAAGAGCACACTGAGTCAGCCCTTAACCCCAGTGTGCAGAAATTGTCAAAACGAGTTTTTCAGCAGAAATAAACACGTTTTGGCAACTTTGGTCACCCCCATTTAAGTTATAGGGCAGGAACAGCACAGTTTTCAAAACGTGTTTTTCAGCCCGAAATAAACGCGTTTTCTCAGCCCTTGGAATCGCAGGGTAACTGCCTGCCTCAGAAGAGCCCACCGAATCAGCCCTTAACCCCAGTGATCAGAAATTGTCAAAACGTGTTTTTCAGCAGAAATAAACACGTTTTGGCAACTTTGGTCACCCACATTTAAGTTATAGGGCAGGAACAGCACACTTTTCAAAACGTGTTTTTCAGCCCGAAATAAACGCGTTTTCTCAGCCCTTGGAATCGCAGTGTAACTGCCTGCCTCAGAAGAGCACACTGAGTCAGCCCTTAACCCAAGTGTGCAGAAATTGTCAAAACGTGTTTTTCAGCAGAAATAAACACGTTTTGGCAACTTTGGTCACCACCATGTAACTTATAGGGCAGGAACAGCACACTTTTCAAAACGTGTTTTTCAGCCCGAAATAAACGCTTTTTCTCAGCCCTTGGAATCGCAGTGTAACTGCCTGGCTCAGAAGAGCACACTGAGTCAGCCCTTAACCCCAGTGATCAGAAATTGTCAAAACGTGTTTTTCAGCAGAAAGAAACACGTTTTGGCAACTTTGGTCACCCCCATGTAACTTATAGGGCAGGAACAGCACAGTTTTCAAAACGTGTTTTTCAGTCCGAAATAAACGCGTTTTCTCAGCCCTTAGAATCGCAGTGTAACTGCCTGGCTCAGAAGAGCACACTGAATCAGCCCTTAACCCCCGTGATAGAAAATTATCAAAACGTGTTTTTCAGCAGAAATAAACACGTTTTGGCAACTTTGGTCACCCCCATGTAAGTTATAGGTCAGGAACAGCACAGTTTTCAAAACGTGTTTTTCAGCCCGAATTAAACGCTTTTTCTCAACCCTTGGAATCGCAGTGTAACTGCCTGGCTCAGAAGAGCACACTGAATCAGCCCTTAACCCCAGTGATCAGAAATTGTCAAAACGTGTTTTTCAGCAGAAATAAACACGTTTTGGCAACTTTGGTCACCCCCATGTAAGTTATAGGGCAGGAACAGCACAATTTTCAAAACGTGTTTTTCAGCCCGAAATAAACGCGTTTTCTCAGCCCTTGGAATCGCAGTGTAACTGCCTGGCTCAGAAGAGCACACTGAGTCAGCCCTTAACCTCAGTGATCAGAAATTGTCAAAACGTGTTTTTCAGCAGAAATAAACACGTTTTGGCAACTTTGGTCACCACCATGTAACTTATAGGGCAGGAACAGCACAGTTTTCAAAACGTGTTTTTCAGCCCGAAATAAACGCTTTTTCTCAGCCCTTGGAATCGCAGTGTAACTGCCTGGCTCAGAAGAGCACACTGAGTCAGCCCTTAACCCCAGTGATCAGAAATTGTCAAAACGTGTTTTTCAGCAGAAATAAACACGTTTTGGCAACTTTGGTCACCCCCATGTAACTTATAGGGCAGGAACAGCACAGTTTTCAAAACGTGTTTTTCAGCCCGAAATAAACGCGTTTTCTCAGCCCTTAGAATCGCAGTGTAACAGCCTGGCTCAGAAGAGCACACTGAATCAGCCCTTAACCCCCGTGATAGGAAATTGTCAAAACGTGTTTTTCAGCAGAAATAAACACGTTTTGGCAACTTTGGTCACCCCCATGTAAGTTATAGGTCAGGAACAGCACAGTTTTCAAAACGTGTTTTTCAGCCTGAAATAAACGCTTTTTCTCAACCCTTGGAATCGCAGTGTAACTGCCTGGCTCAGAAGAGCACACTGAGTCAGCCCTTAACCCCAGTGATCAGAAATTGTCAAAACGTGTTTTTCAGCAGAAATAAACACGTTTTGGCAACTTTGGTCACCCCCATGTAAGTTATAGGGCAGGAACAGCACAGTTTTCAAAACGTGTTTTTCAGCCCGAAATAAACGCTTTTTCTCAGCCCTTGGAATCGCAGTGTAAGTGCCTGGCTCAGAAGAGCACACTGAGTCAGCTTTTAACCCCAGTGTGCAGAAATTGTCAAAACGTGTTTTTAAGCAGAAATAAACACGTTTTGGCAACTTTGGTCACCCCCATGTAAGTTATAGGGCTGGAACAGCACAGTTTTCAAAACGTGTTTTTCAGCCCGAAATAAACGCTTTTTCTCAGCCCTTGGAATCGCAGTGTAACTGCCTGGCTCAGAAGAGCCCACTGAATCAGCCCTTAACCCCCGTGATCAGAAATTGTCAAAACGTGTTTTTCAGCAGAAATAAACACGTTTTGGCAACTTTGGTCACCCCCATGTAAGTTATAGGGCAGGAACAGCACACTATTCAAAACGTGTTTTTCAACCCGAAATAAACGCGTTTTATCAGCCCTTAGAATCGCAGTGTAACTGCCTGGCTCAGAAGAGCACACTGAGTCAGCCCTTAACCCCAGTGTGCAGAAATTGTCAAAACGAGTTTTTCAGCAGAAATAAACACGTTTTGGCAACTTTGGTCACCCCCATGTAACTTATAGGGCAGGAACAGCACAGTTTTCAAAACGTGTTTTTCAGCCCGAAATTAACGCGTTTTCTCAGCCCTTGGAATCGCAGTGTAACTGCCTGCCTCAGAAGAGCCCACCGAATCAGCCCTTAACCCCAGTGATCAGAAATTGTCAAAACGTGTTTTTCAGCAGAAATAAACACGTTTTGGCAACTTTGGTCACCCCCATGTAACTTATAGGGCAGGAACAGCACAGTTTTCAAAACGTGTTTTTCAGCCCGACATAAACGCGTTTTCTCAGCCCTTAGAATCGCAGTGTAACTGCCTGGCTCAGAAGAGCACACTGAGTCAGCCCTTAACCCCAGTGTGCAGAAATTGTCAAAACGAGTTTTTCAGCAGAAATAAACACGTTTTGGCAACTTTGGTCACCCCCATTTAAGTTATAGGGCAGGAACAGCACAGTTTTCAAAACGTGTTTTTCACACCGAAATAAACGCTTTTTCTCAGCCCTTGGAATCGCAGTGTAACTGCCTGGCTCAGAAGAGCACACTGAGTCAGCCCTTAACCCCAGTGATCAGAAATTGTCAAAACGTGTTTTTCAGCAGAAATAAACACGTTTTGGCAACTTTGGTCACCCCCATGTAACTTATAGGGCAGGAACAGTACAGTTTTCAAAACGTGTTTTTCAGCCCGGAATAAACGCTTTTTCTCAGCCCTTGGAATCGCAGTGTAACTGCCTGGCTCAGAAGAGCACACTAAGTCAGCCCTTAACCCCAGTGTGCAGAAATTGTCAAAACGAGTTTTTCAGCAGAAATAAACACGTTTTGGCAACTTTGGTCACCCCCATTTAAGTTATAGGGCAGGAACAGCACAGTTTTCAAAACGTGTTTTTCAGCCCGAAATAAACGCGTTTTCTCAGCCCTTGGAATCGCAGTGTAACTGCCTGCCTCAGAAGAGCCCACCGAATCAGCCCTTAACCCCAGTGATCAGAAATTGTCAAAACGTGTTTTTCAGCAGAAATAAACACGTTTTGGCAACTTTGGTCACCCCCATGTAACTTATAGGGCAGGAACAGCACAGTTTTCAAAACGTGTTTTTCAGCCCGAAATAAACGCGTTTTCTCAGCCCTTGGAATCGCAGTGTAACTGCCTGGCTCAGAAGAGCACACTGAGTCAGCCCTTAACCCCAGTGTGCAGAAATTGTCAAAACGAGTTTTTCAGCAGAAATAAACACGTTTTGGCAACTTTGGTCACCCCCATGTAAGTTATAGGGCAGGAACTGCACAGTTTTCAAAACGTGTTTTTCAGCCCGAAATAAACGCGTTTTCTCAGCCCTTGGAATCGCAGTGTAACTGCCTGCCTCAGAAGAGCCCACCGAATCAGCCCTTAACCCCAGTGATCAGAAATTGTCAAAACGTGTTTTTCAGCAGAAATAAACACGTTTTGACAACTTTGGTCACCCCCATGTAAGTTATAGGGCAGGAACAGCACAGTTTTCAAAACGTGTTTTTCAGCCCGAAATAAACGCTTTTTCTCAGCCCTTGGAATCGCAGTGTAACTGCCTGGCTCAGAAGAGCACACTGAGTCAGCCCTTAACCTCATTTATCAGAAATTGTCAAAACGTATTTTTCAGCAGAAATAAACACGTTTTGGCAACTTTGGTCACCCCCATGTAAGTTATAGGGCAGGAACAGCACAGTTTCAAAATGTGTTTTTCAGACCGAAATAAACGCTTTTTCTCAGCCTTTGGAATCGCAGTGTAACTGCCTGGCTCAGAAAAGTACACTGAGTCAGCCCTTAACCCCAGTGATCAGAAATTGTCAAAACGTGTTTTTCAGCAGAAATAAACATGTTTTGGCAACTTTGGTCACCCCCATTTAACTTATAGGGCAGGAACAGCACACTTTCAAAACGTGTTTTTCAGCCCGAAATAATCGCGTTTTCTCAGCCCTTAGAATCGCAGTGTAACTGCCTGGCTCAGAAAAGCACACTGAATCAGCCCTTAACCCCAGTGATCAGAAATTGTCAAAACGTGTTTTTCAGCAGAAATAAACACGTTTTGGCAACTTTGGTCACCCCCATGTAAGTTATAGGGCAGGAACAGCACAGTTTTCAAAACGTGTTTTTCAGCCCGAAATAAACGCTTTTTCTCAGCCCTTGGAATCGCAGTGTAACTGCCTGGCTCAGAAGAGCACACTGAGTCAGCCCTTAACCCCAGTGTGCAGAAATTGTCAAAACGAGTTTTTCAGCAGAAATAAACACGTTTTGGCAACTTTGGTCACCCCCATTTAAGTTATAGGGCAGGAACAGCACAGTTTTCAAAACGTGTTTTTCAGCCCGAAATAAACGCGTTTTCTCAGCCCTTGGAATCGCAGTGTAACTGCCTGCCTCAGAAGAGCACACTGAATCAGCCCTTAACCCCAGTGATCAGAAATTGTCAAAACGTGTTTTTCAGCAGAAATAAACACGTTTTGGCAACTTTGGTCACCCCCATGTAAGTTATAGGGCAGGAACAGCACAGTTTTCAAAACGTGTTTTTCAGCCCGAAATAAACGCTTTTTCTCAGCCCTTGGAATCGCAGTGTAACTGCCTGGCTCAGAAGAGCACACTGAGTCAGCCCTTAACCCCATTGTGCAGAAATTGTCAAAACGAGTTTTTCAGCAGAAATAAACACGTTTTGGCAACTTTGGTCACCCCCATTTAAGTTATAGGGCAGGAACAGTACAGTTTTCAAAACGTGTTTTTCAGCCCGGAATAAACGCTTTTTCTCAGCCCTTGGAATCGCAGTGTAACTGCCTGGCTCAGAAGAGCACACTGAATCAGCCCTTAACCCCCGTGATAGAAAATTATCAAAACGTGTTTTTCAGCAGAAATAAACACGTTTTGGCAACTTTGGTCACCCCCATGTAAGTTATAGGTCAGGAACAGCACAGTTTTCAAAACGTGTTTTTCAGCCCGAATTAAACGCTTTTTCTCAACCCTTGGAATCGCAGTGTAACTGCCTGGCTCAGAAGAGCACACTGAATCAGCCCTTAACCCCAGTGATCAGAAATTGTCAAAACGTGTTTTTCAGCAGAAATAAACACGTTTTGGCAACTTTGGTCACCCCCATGTAAGTTATAGGGCAGGAACAGCACAATTTTCAAAACGTGTTTTTCAGCCCGAAATAAACGCGTTTTCTCAGCCCTTGGAATCGCAGTGTAACTGCCTGGCTCAGAAGAGCACACTGAGTCAGCCCTTAACCTCAGTGATCAGAAATTGTCAAAACGTGTTTTTCAGCAGAAATAAACACGTTTTGGCAACTTTGGTCACCACCATGTAACTTATAGGGCAGGAACAGCACAGTTTTCAAAACGTGTTTTTCAGCCCGAAATAAACGCTTTTTCTCAGCCCTTGGAATCGCAGTGTAACTGCCTGGCTCAGAAGAGCACACTGAGTCAGCCCTTAACCCCAGTGATCAGAAATTGTCAAAACGTGTTTTTCAGCAGAAATAAACACGTTTTGGCAACTTTGGTCACCCCCATGTAACTTATAGGGCAGGAACAGCACAGTTTTCAAAACGTGTTTTTCAGCCCGAAATAAACGCGTTTTCTCAGCCCTTAGAATCGCAGTGTAACAGCCTGGCTCAGAAGAGCACACTGAATCAGCCCTTAACCCCCGTGATAGGAAATTGTCAAAACGTGTTTTTCAGCAGAAATAAACACGTTTTGGCAACTTTGGTCACCCCCATGTAAGTTATAGGTCAGGAACAGCACAGTTTTCAAAACGTGTTTTTCAGCCTGAAATAAACGCTTTTTCTCAACCCTTGGAATCGCAGTGTAACTGCCTGGCTCAGAAGAGCACACTGAGTCAGCCCTTAACCCCAGTGATCAGAAATTGTCAAAACGTGTTTTTCAGCAGAAATAAACACGTTTTGGCAACTTTGGTCACCCCCATGTAAGTTATAGGGCAGGAACAGCACAGTTTTCAAAACGTGTTTTTCAGCCCGAAATAAACGCTTTTTCTCAGCCCTTGGAATCGCAGTGTAAGTGCCTGGCTCAGAAGAGCACACTGAGTCAGCTTTTAACCCCAGTGTGCAGAAATTGTCAAAACGTGTTTTTAAGCAGAAATAAACACGTTTTGGCAACTTTGGTCACCCCCATGTAAGTTATAGGGCTGGAACAGCACAGTTTTCAAAACGTGTTTTTCAGCCCGAAATAAACGCTTTTTCTCAGCCCTTGGAATCGCAGTGTAACTGCCTGGCTCAGAAGAGCCCACTGAATCAGCCCTTAACCCCCGTGATCAGAAATTGTCAAAACGTGTTTTTCAGCAGAAATAAACACGTTTTGGCAACTTTGGTCACCCCCATGTAAGTTATAGGGCAGGAACAGCACACTATTCAAAACGTGTTTTTCAACCCGAAATAAACGCGTTTTATCAGCCCTTAGAATCGCAGTGTAACTGCCTGGCTCAGAAGAGCACACTGAGTCAGCCCTTAACCCCAGTGTGCAGAAATTGTCAAAACGAGTTTTTCAGCAGAAATAAACACGTTTTGGCAACTTTGGTCACCCCCATGTAACTTATAGGGCAGGAACAGCACAGTTTTCAAAACGTGTTTTTCAGCCCGAAATTAACGCGTTTTCTCAGCCCTTGGAATCGCAGTGTAACTGCCTGCCTCAGAAGAGCCCACCGAATCAGCCCTTAACCCCAGTGATCAGAAATTGTCAAAACGTGTTTTTCAGCAGAAATAAACACGTTTTGGCAACTTTGGTCACCCCCATGTAACTTATAGGGCAGGAACAGCACAGTTTTCAAAACGTGTTTTTCAGCCCGACATAAACGCGTTTTCTCAGCCCTTAGAATCGCAGTGTAACTGCCTGGCTCAGAAGAGCACACTGAGTCAGCCCTTAACCCCAGTGTGCAGAAATTGTCAAAACGAGTTTTTCAGCAGAAATAAACACGTTTTGGCAACTTTGGTCACCCCCATTTAAGTTATAGGGCAGGAACAGCACAGTTTTCAAAACGTGTTTTTCACACCGAAATAAACGCTTTTTCTCAGCCCTTGGAATCGCAGTGTAACTGCCTGGCTCAGAAGAGCACACTGAGTCAGCCCTTAACCCCAGTGATCAGAAATTGTCAAAACGTGTTTTTCAGCAGAAATAAACACGTTTTGGCAACTTTGGTCACCCCCATGTAACTTATAGGGCAGGAACAGTACAGTTTTCAAAACGTGTTTTTCAGCCCGGAATAAACGCTTTTTCTCAGCCCTTGGAATCGCAGTGTAACTGCCTGGCTCAGAAGAGCACACTAAGTCAGCCCTTAACCCCAGTGTGCAGAAATTGTCAAAACGAGTTTTTCAGCAGAAATAAACACGTTTTGGCAACTTTGGTCACCCCCATTTAAGTTATAGGGCAGGAACAGCACAGTTTTCAAAACGTGTTTTTCAGCCCGAAATAAACGCGTTTTCTCAGCCCTTGGAATCGCAGTGTAACTGCCTGCCTCAGAAGAGCCCACCGAATCAGCCCTTAACCCCAGTGATCAGAAATTGTCAAAACGTGTTTTTCAGCAGAAATAAACACGTTTTGGCAACTTTGGTCACCCCCATGTAACTTATAGGGCAGGAACAGCACAGTTTTCAAAACGTGTTTTTCAGCCCGAAATAAACGCGTTTTCTCAGCCCTTGGAATCGCAGTGTAACTGCCTGGCTCAGAAGAGCACACTGAGTCAGCCCTTAACCCCAGTGTGCAGAAATTGTCAAAACGAGTTTTTCAGCAGAAATAAACACGTTTTGGCAACTTTGGTCACCCCCATGTAAGTTATAGGGCAGGAACTGCACAGTTTTCAAAACGTGTTTTTCAGCCCGAAATAAACGCGTTTTCTCAGCCCTTGGAATCGCAGTGTAACTGCCTGCCTCAGAAGAGCCCACCGAATCAGCCCTTAACCCCAGTGATCAGAAATTGTCAAAACGTGTTTTTCAGCAGAAATAAACACGTTTTGACAACTTTGGTCACCCCCATGTAAGTTATAGGGCAGGAACAGCACAGTTTTCAAAACGTGTTTTTCAGCCCGAAATAAACGCTTTTTCTCAGCCCTTGGAATCGCAGTGTAACTGCCTGGCTCAGAAGAGCACACTGAGTCAGCCCTTAACCTCATTTATCAGAAATTGTCAAAACGTATTTTTCAGCAGAAATAAACACGTTTTGGCAACTTTGGTCACCCCCATGTAAGTTATAGGGCAGGAACAGCACAGTTTCAAAATGTGTTTTTCAGACCGAAATAAACGCTTTTTCTCAGCCTTTGGAATCGCAGTGTAACTGCCTGGCTCAGAAAAGTACACTGAGTCAGCCCTTAACCCCAGTGATCAGAAATTGTCAAAACGTGTTTTTCAGCAGAAATAAACATGTTTTGGCAACTTTGGTCACCCCCATTTAACTTATAGGGCAGGAACAGCACACTTTCAAAACGTGTTTTTCAGCCCGAAATAATCGCGTTTTCTCAGCCCTTAGAATCGCAGTGTAACTGCCTGGCTCAGAAAAGCACACTGAATCAGCCCTTAACCCCAGTGATCAGAAATTGTCAAAACGTGTTTTTCAGCAGAAATAAACACGTTTTGGCAACTTTGGTCACCCCCATGTAAGTTATAGGGCAGGAACAGCACAGTTTTCAAAACGTGTTTTTCAGCCCGAAATAAACGCTTTTTCTCAGCCCTTGGAATCGCAGTGTAACTGCCTGGCTCAGAAGAGCACACTGAGTCAGCCCTTAACCCCAGTGTGCAGAAATTGTCAAAACGAGTTTTTCAGCAGAAATAAACACGTTTTGGCAACTTTGGTCACCCCCATTTAAGTTATAGGGCAGGAACAGCACAGTTTTCAAAACGTGTTTTTCAGCCCGAAATAAACGCGTTTTCTCAGCCCTTGGAATCGCAGTGTAACTGCCTGCCTCAGAAGAGCACACTGAATCAGCCCTTAACCCCAGTGATCAGAAATTGTCAAAACGTGTTTTTCAGCAGAAATAAACACGTTTTGGCAACTTTGGTCACCCCCATGTAAGTTATAGGGCAGGAACAGCACAGTTTTCAAAACGTGTTTTTCAGCCCGAAATAAACGCTTTTTCTCAGCCCTTGGAATCGCAGTGTAACTGCCTGGCTCAGAAGAGCACACTGAGTCAGCCCTTAACCCCATTGTGCAGAAATTGTCAAAACGAGTTTTTCAGCAGAAATAAACACGTTTTGGCAACTTTGGTCACCCCCATTTAAGTTATAGGGCAGGAACAGCACAGTTTTCAAAACGTGTTTTTCAGCCCGAAATAAACGCGTTTTCTCAGCCCTTGGAATCGCAGTGTAACTGCCTGCCTCAGAAGAGCCCACCGAATCAGCCCTTAACCCCAGTGATCAGAAATTGTCAAAACGTGTTTTTCAGCAGAAATAAACACGTTTTGGCAACTTTGGTCACCCCCATGTAACTTATAGGGCAGGAACAGCACAGTTTTCAAAACGTGTTTTTCAGCCCGAAATAAACGCGTTTTCTCAGCCCTTAGAATCGCAGTGTAACTGCCTGGCTCAGAAGAGCACACTGAGTCAGCCCTTAACCCCAGTGTGCAGAAATTGTCAAAACGAGTTTTTCAGCAGAAATAAACACGTTTTGGCAACTTTGGTCCCCCCATTTAAGTTATAGGGCAGGAACAGCACAGTTTTCAAAACGTGTTTTTCAGACCGAAATAAACGCTTTTTCTCAGCCCTTGGAATCGCAGTGTAACTGCCTGGCTCAGAAGAGCACACTGAATCAGCCCTTAACCCCAGTGATCAGAAATTATCAAAACGTGTTTTTCAGCAGAAATAAACACGTTTTGGCAACTTTGGTCACCCCCATGTAAGTTATAGGGCAGGAACAGCACAGTTTTCAAAACGTGTTTTTCAGCCCGAAATAAACGCTTTTTCTCAGCCCTTGGAATCGCAGTGTAACTGCCTGGCTCAGAAGAGCACACTGAGTCAGCCCTTAACCCCAGTGATCAGAAATTGTCAAAACGTGTTTTTCAGCAGAAATAAACACGTTTTGGCAACTTTGGTCACCCCCATGTAACTTATAGGGCAGGAACAGCAAACTTTTCAAAACGTGTTTTTCAGCCCAAAATAAACGCATTTTCTCAGACCTTAGAATCGCAGTGTAACTGCCTGGCTCAGAAGAGCACACTGAGTCAGCCCTTAACCCCAGTGTGCAGAAATTGTCAAAACGTGTTTTTCAGCAGAAGTAAACACGTTTTGGCAACTTTGGTCACCCCCATGTAAGTTATAGGGCAGGAACAGCACAGTTTTCAAAACGTGTTTTTCAGCCCGAAATAAACGCTTTTTCTCAGCCCTTGGAATCGCAGTGTAAGTGCCTGGCTCAGAAGAGCACACTGAGTCAGCTTTTAACCCCAGTGTGCAGAAATTGTCAAAACGTGTTTTTAAGCAGAAATAAACACGTTTTGGCAACTTTGGTCACCCCCATGTAAGTTATAGGGCTGGAACAGCACAGTTTTCAAAACGTGTTTTTCAGCCCGAAATAAACGCTTTTTCTCAGCCCTTGGAATCGCAGTGTAACTGCCTGGCTCAGAAGAGCCCACTGAATCAGCCCTTAACCCCCGTGATCAGAAATTGTCAAAACGTGTTTTTCAGCAGAAATAAACACGTTTTGGCAACTTTGGTCACCCCCATGTAAGTTATAGGGCAGGAACAGCACACTATTCAAAACGTGTTTTTCAACCCGAAATAAACGCGTTTTATCAGCCCTTAGAATCGCAGTGTAACTGCCTGGCTCAGAAGAGCACACTGAGTCAGCCCTTAACCCCAGTGTGCAGAAATTGTCAAAACGAGTTTTTCAGCAGAAATAAACACGTTTTGGCAACTTTGGTCACCCCCATGTAACTTATAGGGCAGGAACAGCACAGTTTTCAAAACGTGTTTTTCAGCCCGAAATAAACGTGTTTTCTCAGCCCTTGGAATCGCAGTGTAACTGCCTGCCTCAGAAGAGCCCACCGAATCAGCCCTTAACCCCAGTGATCAGAAATTGTCAAAACGTGTTTTTCAGCAGAAATAAACACGTTTTGGCAACTTTGGTCACCCCCATGTAACTTATAGGGCAGGAACAGCACAGTTTTCAAAACGTGTTTTTCAGCCCGACATAAACGCGTTTTCTCAGCCCTTAGAATCGCAGTGTAACTGCCTGGCTCAGAAGAGCACACTGAGTCAGCCCTTAACCCCAGTGTGCAGAAATTGTCAAAACGAGTTTTTCAGCAGAAATAAACACGTTTTGGCAACTTTGGTCACCCCCATTTAAGTTATAGGGCAGGAACAGCACAGTTTTCAAAACGTGTTTTTCACACCGAAATAAACGCTTTTTCTCAGCCCTTGGAATCGCAGTGTAACTGCCTGGCTCAGAAGAGCACACTGAGTCAGCCCTTAACCCCAGTGATCAGAAATTGTCAAAACGTGTTTTTCAGCAGAAATAAACACGTTTTGGCAACTTTGGTCACCCCCATGTAACTTATAGGGCAGGAACAGTACAGTTTTCAAAACGTGTTTTTCAGCCCGGAATAAACGCTTTTTCTCAGCCCTTGGAATCGCAGTGTAACTGCCTGGCTCAGAAGAGCACACTAAGTCAGCCCTTAACCCCAGTGTGCAGAAATTGTCAAAACGAGTTTTTCAGCAGAAATAAACACGTTTTGGCAACTTTGGTCACCCCCATTTAAGTTATAGGGCAGGAACAGCACAGTTTTCAAAACGTGTTTTTCAGCCCGAAATAAACGCGTTTTCTCAGCCCTTGGAATCGCAGTGTAACTGCCTGCCTCAGAAGAGCCCACCGAATCAGCCCTTAACCCCAGTGATCAGAAATTGTCAAAACGTGTTTTTCAGCAGAAATAAACACGTTTTGGCAACTTTGGTCACCCCCATGTAACTTATAGGGCAGGAACAGCACAGTTTTCAAAACGTGTTTTTCAGCCCGAAATAAACGCGTTTTCTCAGCCCTTGGAATCGCAGTGTAACTGCCTGGCTCAGAAGAGCACACTGAGTCAGCCCTTAACCCCAGTGTGCAGAAATTGTCAAAACGAGTTTTTCAGCAGAAATAAACACGTTTTGGCAACTTTGGTCACCCCCATGTAAGTTATAGGGCAGGAACTGCACAGTTTTCAAAACGTGTTTTTCAGCCCGAAATAAACGCGTTTTCTCAGCCCTTGGAATCGCAGTGTAACTGCCTGCCTCAGAAGAGCCCACCGAATCAGCCCTTAACCCCAGTGATCAGAAATTGTCAAAACGTGTTTTTCAGCAGAAATAAACACGTTTTGGCAACTTTGGTCACCCCCATGTAAGTTATAGGGCAGGAACAGCACAGTTTTCAAAACGTGTTTTTCAGCCCGAAATAAACGCTTTTTCTCAGCCCTTGGAATCGCAGTGTAACTGCCTGGCTCAGAAGAGCACACTGAGTCAGCCCTTAACCTCATTTATCAGAAATTGTCAAAACGTATTTTTCAGCAGAAATAAACACGTTTTGGCAACTTTGGTCACCCCCATGTTACTTATAGGGCAGGAACAGCACAGTTTTCAAAACGTGTTTTTCAGCCCGAAATAAAGGCGTTTTCTCAGCCCTTAGAATCGCAGTGTAACTGCCTGGCTCAGAAGAGCACACTGAGTCAGCCCTTAACCCCAGTGTGCAGAAATTGTCAAAACGAGTTTTTCAGCAGAAATAAACACGTTTTGGCAACTTTGGTCCCCCCATTTAAGTTATAGGGCAGGAACAGCACAGTTTTCAAAACGTGTTTTTCAGACCGAAATAAACGCTTTTTCTCAGCCCTTGGAATCGCAGTGTAACTGCCTGGCTCAGAAGAGCACACTGAATCAGCCCTTAACCCCAGTGATCAGAAATTATCAAAACGTGTTTTTCAGCAGAAATAAACACGTTTTGGCAACTTTGGTCACCCCCATGTAAGTTATAGGGCAGGAACAGCACAGTTTTCAAAACGTGTTTTTCAGCCCGAAATAAACGCTTTTTCTCAGCCCTTGGAATCGCAGTGTAACTGCCTGGCTCAGAAGAGCACACTGAGTCAGCCCTTAACCCCAGTGATCAGAAATTGTCAAAACGTGTTTTTCAGCAGAAATAAACACGTTTTGGCAACTTTGGTCACCCCCATGTAACTTATAGGGCAGGAACAGCAAACTTTTCAAAACGTGTTTTTCAGCCCAAAATAAACGCATTTTCTCAGACCTTAGAATCGCAGTGTAACTGCCTGGCTCAGAAGAGCACACTGAGTCAGCCCTTAACCCCAGTGTGCAGAAATTGTCAAAACGTGTTTTTCAGCAGAAGTAAACACGTTTTGGCAACTTTGGTCACCCCCATGTAAGTTATAGGGCAGGAACAGCACAGTTTTCAAAACGTGTTTTTCAGACCGAAATAAAAGCTTTTTCTCAGCCCTTGGAATCGCAGTGTAACTGCCTGGCTCAGAAGAGCACACTGAGTCAGCCCTTAACCCCAGTGTGCAGAAATTGTCAAAACGAGTTTTTCAGCAGAAATAAACACGTTTTGGCAACTTTGGTCACCCCCATTTAAGTTATAGGGCAGGAACAGCACAGTTTTCAAAACGTGTTTTTCAGCCCGAAATAAACGCGTTTTCTCAGCCCTTGGAATCGCAGTGTAACTGCCTGCCTCAGAAGAGCCCACCGAATCAGCCCTTAACCCCAGTGATCAGAAATTGTCAAAACGTGTTTTTCAGCAGAAATAAACACGTTTTGGCATCTTTGGTCACCCCCATGTAACTTATAGGGCAGGAACAGCACACTTTTCAAAACGTGTTTTTCAGCCCGAAATAAACGCTTTTTCTCAGCCCTTGGAATCGCAGTGTAACTGCCTGGCTCAGAAGAGCACACTGAGTCAGCCCTTAACCCCAGTGATCAGAAATTGTCAAAACGTGTTTTTCAGCAGAAATAAACACGTTTTGGCAACTTTGGTCACCCCCATGTAAGTTATAGGGCAGGAACAGCACAGTTTTCAAAACGTGTTTTTCAGCCCGAAATAAACGCTTTTTCTCAGCCCTTGGAATCGCAGTGTAACTGCCTGGCTCAGAAGAGCCCACTGAATCAGCCCTTAACCCCAGTGATCAGAAATTGTCAAAACGTGTTTTTCAGCAGAAATAAACACGTTTTGGCAACTTTGGTCACCCCCATGTAAGTTATAGGGCAGGAACAGCACAGTTTTCAAAACGTGTTTTTCAGCCCGAAATAAACGCTTTTTCTCAGCCCTTGGAATCGCAGTGTAACTGCCTGGCTCAGAAGAGCACACTGAGTCAGCCCTTAACCTCAGTGATCAGAAATTGTCAAAACGTGTTTTTCAGCAGAAATAAACACGTTTTGGCAACTTTGGTCACCCCCATTTAAGTTATAGGGCAGGAACAGCACACTTTTCAAAACGTGTTTTTCAGCCCGAAATAAACGCGTTTTCTCAGCCCTTGGAATCGCAGTGTAACTGCCTGGCTCAGAAGAGCACACTGAGTCAGCCCTTAACCTCAGTGATCAGAAATTGTCACAACGTGTTTTTCAGCAGAAATAAACACGTTTTGGCAACTTTGGTCACCCCCATGTAACTTATAGGCAGGAACAGCACACTTTTCAAAACGTGTTTTTCAGCCCGAAATAAACGCGTTTTCTCAGCCCTTAGAATCGCAGTGTAACTGCCTGGCTCAGAAGAGCACACTGAGTCAGCCCTTAGCCCCAGTGTGCAGAAATTGTCAAAACGTGTTTTTCAGCAGAAATAAACACGTTTTGGCAACTTTGGTCACCCCCATGTAAGTTATAGGGCAGGAACAGCACAGTTTTCAAAACGTGTTTTTCAGGCCGAAATAAACGCTTTTTCTCAGCCCTTGGAATCGCAGTGTAACTGCCTGGCTCAGAAGAGCACACTGAGTCAGCCCTTAACCTCAGTGATCAGAAATTGTCAAAACGTGTTTTTCAGCAGAAATAAACACGTTTTGGCAACTTTGGTCACTCCCATGTAACTTATAGGGCAGGAACAGCACACTTTTCAAAACGTGTTTTTCAGCCCGAAATAAACGCGTTTTCTCAGCCCTTAGAATCGCAGTGTAACTGCCTGGCTCAGAAGAGCACACTGAGTCAGCCCTTAATCTCAGTGATCAGAAATTGTCAAAACGTGTTTTTCAGCAGAAATAAACACGTTTTGGCAACTTTGGTCACCCCCATGTAAGTTATAGGTCAGGAACAGCACAGTTTTCAAAACGTGTTTTTCAGCCCGAATTAAACGCTTTTTCTCAACCCTTGGAATCGCAGTGTAACTGCCTGGCTCAGAAGAGCACACTGAATCAGCCCTTAACCCCAGTGATCAGAAATTGTCAAAACGTGTTTTTCAGCCGAAATAAACACGTTTTGGCAACTTTGGTCACCCCCATGTAAGTTATAGGGCAGGAACAGCACAATTTTCAAAACGTGTTTTTCAGCCCGAAATAAACGCGTTTTCTCAGCCCTTGGAATCGCAGTGTAACTGCCTGGCTCAGAAGAGCACACTGAGTCAGCCCTTAACCTCAGTGATCAGAAATTGTCAAAACGTGTTTTTCAGCAGAAATAAACACGTTTTGGCAACTTTGGTCACCCCCATGTAACTTATAGGCAGGAACAGCACACTTTTCAAAACGTGTTTTTCAGCCCGAAATAAACGCGTTTTCTCAGCCCTTAGAATCGCAGTGTAACTGCCTGGCTCAGAAGAGCACACTGAGTCAGCCCTTAGCCCCAGTGTGCAGAAATTGTCAAAACGTGTTTTTCAGCAGAAATAAACACGTTTTGGCAACTTTGGTCACCCCCATGTAACTTATAGGGCAGGAACAGCACAGTTTTCAAAACGTGTTTTTCAGCCCGAAATAAACGCTTTTTCTCAGCCCTTGGAATCGCAGTGTAACTGCCTGGCTCAGAAGAGCCCACTGAATCAGCCCTTAACCCCAGTGTGCAGAAATTGTCAAAACGTGTTTTTCAGCAGAAATAAACACGTTTTGGCAACTTTGGTCACCCCCATGTAAGTTATAGGGCAGGAACAGCACAGTTTTCAAAACGTGTTTTTCAGCCCGAAATAAACGCTTTTTCTCAGCCCTTGGAATCGCAGTGTAACTGCCTGGTTCAGAAGAGCACACTGAGTCAGCCCTTAACCCCAGTGATCAGAAATTGTCAAAACGTGTTTTTCAGCAGAAATAAACACGTTTTGGCAACTTTGGTCACCCCCATGTAAGTTATAGGTCAGGAACAGCACAGTTTTCAAAACGTGTTTTTCAGCCCGAATTAAACGCTTTTTCTCAACCCTTGGAATCGCAGTGTAACTGCCTGGCTCAGAAGAGCACACTGAATCAGCCCTTAACCCCAGTGATCAGAAATTGTCAAAACGTGTTTTTCAGCCGAAATAAACACGTTTTGGCAACTTTGGTCACCCCCATGTAAGTTATAGGGCAGGAACAGCACAATTTTCAAAACGTGTTTTTCAGCCCGAAATAAACGCGTTTTCTCAGCCCTTGGAATCGCAGTGTAACTGCCTGGCTCAG
Source organism: Atractosteus spatula (assembly GCF_055471065.1). NCBI lineage: Eukaryota > Metazoa > Chordata > Actinopteri > Semionotiformes > Lepisosteidae > Atractosteus > Atractosteus spatula. The sequence continues at coordinate 2,742,573 of NC_142722.1, forward strand.
AAGAGCACACTGAGTCAGCCCTTAACCTCAGTGATCAGAAATTGTCAAAACGTGTTTTTCAGCAGAAATAAACACGTTTTGGCAACTTTGGTCACCCCCATGTAACTTATAGGCAGGAACAGCACACTTTTCAAAACGTGTTTTTCAGCCCGAAATAAACGCGTTTTCTCAGCCCTTAGAATCGCAGTGTAACTGCCTGGCTCAGAAGAGCACACTGAGTCAGCCCTTAGCCCCAGTGTGCAGAAATTGTCAAAACGTGTTTTTCAGCAGAAATAAACACGTTTTGGCAACTTTGGTCACCCCCATGTAACTTATAGGGCAGGAACAGCACAGTTTTCAAAACGTGTTTTTCAGCCCGAAATAAACGCTTTTTCTCAGCCCTTGGAATCGCAGTGTAACTGCCTGGCTCAGAAGAGCCCACTGAATCAGCCCTTAACCCCAGTGTGCAGAAATTGTCAAAACGTGTTTTTCAGCAGAAATAAACACGTTTTGGCAACTTTGGTCACCCCCATGTAAGTTATAGGGCAGGAACAGCACAGTTTTCAAAACGTGTTTTTCAGCCCGAAATAAACGCTTTTTCTCAGCCCTTGGAATCGCAGTGTAACTGCCTGGTTCAGAAGAGCACACTGAGTCAGCCCTTAACCCCAGTGATCAGAAATTGTCAAAACGTGTTTTTCAGCAGAAATAAACACGTTTTGGCAACTTTGGTCACCCCCATGTAAGTTATAGGGCAGGAACAGCACAGTTTTCAAAACGTGTTTTTCAGGCCGAAATAAACGCTTTTTCTCAGCCCTTGGAATCGCAGTGTAACTGCCTGGCTCAGAAGAGCACACTGAGTCAGCCCTTAACCTCAGTGATCAGAAATTGTCAAAACGTGTTTTTCAGCAGAAATAAACACGTTTTGGCAACTTTGGTCACTCCCATGTAACTTATAGGGCAGGAACAGCACACTTTTCAAAACGTGTTTTTCAGCCCGAAATAAACGCGTTTTCTCAGCCCTTAGAATCGCAGTGTAACTGCCTGGCTCAGAAGAGCACACTGAGTCAGCCCTTAACCCCAGTGTGCAGAAATTGTCAAAACGTGTTTTTCAGCAGAAATAAACACGTTTTGGCAACTTTGGTCACCACCATGTAACTTATAGGGCAGGAACAGCACAGTTTTCAAAACGTGTTTTTCAGCCCGAAATAAACGCTTTTTCTCAGCCCTTGGAATCGCAGTGTAACTGCCTGGCTCAGAAGAGCACACTGAGTCAGCCCTTAACCCCAGTGTTCAGAAATTGTCAAAACGTGTTTTTCAGCAGAAATAAACACGTTTTGGCAACTTTGGTCACCCCCATGTAACTTATAGGGCAGGAACAGCACAGTTTTCAAAACGTGTTTTTCAGCCCGAAATAAACACGTTTTCTCAGCCCTTAGAATCGCAGTGTAACAGCCTGGCTCAGAAGAGCACACTGAATCAGCCCTTAACCCCCGTGATAGGAAATTGTCAAAACGTGTTTTTCAGCAGAAATAAACACGTTTTGGCAACTTTGGTCACCCCCATGTAAGTTATAGGTCAGGAACAGCACAGTTTTCAAAACGTGTTTTTCAGCCTGAAATAAACGCTTTTTCTCAACCCTTGGAATCGCAGTGTAACTGCCTGGTTCAGAAGAGCACACTGAGTCAGCCCTTAACCCCAGTGATCAGAAATTGTCAAAACGTGTTTTTCAACAGAAATAAACACGTTTTGGCAACTTTGGTCACCCCCATGTAAGTTATAGGGCAGGAACAGCACAGTTTTCAAAACGTGTTTTTCAGCCCGAAATTAACGCTTTTTCTCAGCCCTTGGAATCGCAGTGTAACTGCCTGGCTCAGAAGAGCACACTGAGTCAGCCCTTAACCCCAGTGTGCAGAAATTGTCAAAACGTGTTTTTAAGCAGAAATAAACACGTTTTGGCAACTTTGGTCACCCCCATGTAAGTTATAGGGCAGGAACAGCACACTTTTCAAAACGTGTTTTTCAGCCCGAAATAAACGCTTTTTCTCAGCCCTTGGAATCGCAGTGTAACTGCCTGGCTCAGAAGAGCACACTGAGTCAGCCCTTAACCCCAGTGATCAGAAATTGTCAAAACGTGTTTTTCAGCAGAAATAAACACGTTTTGGCAACTTTGGTCACCCCCATGTAAGTTATAGGGCAGGAACAGCACAGTTTTCAAAACGTGTTTTTCAGCCCGAAATAAACGCTTTTTCTCAGCCCTTGGAATCGCAGTGTAACTGCCTGGCTCAGAAGAGCACACTGAGTCAGCCCTTAACCCCAGTGTGCAGAAATTGTCAAAACGTGTTTTTTAGCAGAAATAAACACGTTTTGGCAACTTTGGTCACCCCCATGTAACTTATAGGGCAGGAACAGCACACTTTTCAAAACGTGTTTTTCAGCCCGAAATAAACGCTTTTTCTCAACCCTTGGAATCGCAGTGTAACTGCCTGGCTCAGAAGAGCACACTGAATCAGCCCTTAACCCCAGTGATCAGAAATTGTCAAAACGTGTTTTTCAGCAGAAATAAACACGTTTTGGCAACTTTGGTCACCCCCATGTAAGTTATAGGGCAGGAACAGCACAGTTTTCAAAACGTGTTTTTCAGCCCGAAATAAACGCTTTTTCTCAGCCCTTGGAATCGCAGTGTAACTGCCTGGCTCAGAAGAGCCCACTGAATCAGCCCTTAACCCCAGTGATCAGAAATTGTCAAAACGTGTTTTTCAGCAGAAATAAACACGTTTTGGCAACTTTGGTCACCCCCATGTAAGTTATAGGGCAGGAACAGCACAGTTTTCAAAACGTGTTTTTCAGCCCGAAATAAACGCTTTTTCTCAGCCCTTGGAATCGCAGTGTAACTGCCTGGCTCAGAAGAGCACACTGAGTCAGCCCTTAACCTCAGTGATCAGAAATTGTCAAAACGTGTTTTTCAGCAGAAATAAACACGTTTTGGCAACTTTGGTCACCCCCATTTAAGTTATAGGGCAGGAACAGCACACTTTTCAAAACGTGTTTTTCAGCCCGAAATAAACGCGTTTTCTCAGCCCTTGGAATCGCAGTGTAACTGCCTGCCTCAGAAGAGCACACTGAGTCAGCCCTTAACCCCAGTGTGCAGAAATTGTCAAAACGTGTTTTTCAGCAGAAATAAACACGTTTTGGCAACTTTGGTCACCACCATGTAACTTATAGGGCAGGAACAGCACACTTTTCAAAACGTGTTTTTCAGCCCGAAATAAACGCTTTTTCTCAGCCCTTGGAATCGCAGTGTAACTGCCTGGCTCAGAAGAGCACACTGAGTCAGCCCTTAACCCCAGTGATCAGAAATTGTCAAAACGTGTTTTTCAGCTGAAAGAAACACGTTTTGGCAACTTTGGTCACCCCCATGTAACTTATAGGGCAGGAACAGCACAGTTTTCAAAACGTGTTTTTCAGCCCGAAATAAACGCGTTTTCTCAGCCCTTAGAATCGCAGTGTAACTGCCTGGCTCAGAAGAGCACACTGAATCAGCCCTTAACCCCCGTGATAGAAAATTATCAAAACGTGTTTTTCAGCAGATATAAACACGTTTTGGCAACTTTGGTCACCCCCATGTAAGTTATAGGTCAGGAACAGCACAGTTTTCAAAACGTGTTTTTCAGCCTGAAATAAACGCTTTTTCTCAACCCTTGGAATCGCAGTGTAACTGCCTGGCTCAGAAGAGCACACTGAGTCAGCCCTTAACCCCAGTGATCAGAAATTGTCAAAACGTGTTTTTCAGCAGAAATAAACACGTTTTGGCAACTTTGGTCACCCCCATGTAAGTTATAGGGCAGGAACAGCACAGTTTTCAAAACGTGTTTTTCAGCCCGAAATAAACGCTTTTTCTCAGCCCTTGGAATCGCAGTGTAACTGCCTGGCTCAGAAGAGCACACTGAGTCAGCCCTTAACCCCAGTGTGCAGAAATTGTCAAAACGTGTTTTTAAGCAGAAATAAACACGTTTTGGCCACTTTGGTCACCCCCATGTAAGTTATAGGGCTGGAACAGCACAGTTTTCAAAACGTGTTTTTCAGCCCGAAATAAACGCTTTTTCTCAGCCCTTGGAATCGCAGTGTAACTGCCTGGCTCAGAAGAGCACACTGAGTCAGCCCTTAACCCCAGTGTGCAGAAATTGTCAAAACGTGTTTTTAAGCAGAAATAAACACGTTTTGGCCACTTTGGTCACCCCCATGTAAGTTATAGGGCTGGAACAGCACAGTTTTCAAAACGTGTTTTTCAGCCCGAAATAAACGCTTTTTCTCAGCCCTTGGAATCGCAGTGTAACTGCCTGGCTCAGAAGAGCACACTGAGTCAGCCCTTAACCCCAGTGTGCAGAAATTGTCAAAACGTGTTTTTCAGCAGAAATAAACACGTTTTGGCAACTTTGGTCACCCCCATGTAAGTTATAGGGCAGGAACATCACAGTTTTCAAAACGTGTTTTTCAGCCCGAAATAAACGCTTTTTCTCAGCCCTTGGAATCGCAGTGTAACTGCCTGGCTCAGAAGAGCACACTGAGTCAGCCCTTAACCCCAGTGTGCAGAAATTGTCAAAACGTGTTTTTTAGCAGAAATAAACACGTTTTGGCAACTTTGGTCACCCCCATGTAACTTATAGGGCAGGAACAGCACAGTTTTCAAAACGTGTTTTTCAGCCCGAAATAAACGCTTTTTCTCAGCCCTTGGAATCGCAGTGTAACTGCCTGGCTCAGAAGAGCACACTGAGTCAGCCCTTAACCTCAGTGATCAGAAATTGTCAAAACGTGTTTTTCAGCAGAAATAAACACGTTTTGGCAACTTTGGTCACCCCCATTTAAGTTATAGGGCAGGAACAGCACACTTTTCAAAACGTGTTTTTCAGCCCGAAATAAACGCGTTTTCTCAGCCCTTGGAATCGCAGTGTAACTGCCTGCCTCAGAAGAGCACACTGAGTCAGCCCTTAACCCCAGTGTGCAGAAATTGTCAAAACGTGTTTTTCAGCAGAAATAAACACGTTTTGGCAACTTTGGTCACCACCATGTAACTTATAGGGCAGGAACAGCACACTTTTCAAAACGTGTTTTTCAGCCCGAAATAAACGCTTTTTCTCAGCCCTTGGAATCGCAGTGTAACTGCCTGGCTCAGAAGAGCACACTGAGTCAGCCCTTAACCCCAGTGATCAGAAATTGTCAAAACGTGTTTTTCAGCTGAAAGAAACACGTTTTGGCAACTTTGGTCACCCCCATGTAACTTATAGGGCAGGAACAGCACAGTTTTCAAAACGTGTTTTTCAGCCCGAAATAAACGCGTTTTCTCAGCCCTTAGAATCGCAGTGTAACTGCCTGGCTCAGAAGAGCACACTGAATCAGCCCTTAACCCCCGTGATAGAAAATTATCAAAACGTGTTTTTCAGCAGAAATAAACACGTTTTGGCAACTTTGGTCACCCCCATGTAAGTTATAGGTCAGGAACAGCACAGTTTTCAAAACGTGTTTTTCAGCCTGAAATAAACGCTTTTTCTCAACCCTTGGAATCGCAGTGTAACTGCCTGGCTCAGAAGAGCATACTGAGTCAGCCCTTAACCCCAGTGATCAGAAATTGTCAAAACGTGTTTTTCAGCAGAAATAAACACGTTTTGGCAACTTTGGTCACCCCCATGTAAGTTATAGGGCAGGAACAGCACAGTTTTCAAAACGTGTTTTTCAGCCCGAAATAAACGCTTTTTCTCAGCCCTTGGAATCGCAGTGTAACTGCCTGGCTCAGAAGAGCACACTGAGTCAGCCCTTAACCCCAGTGTGCAGAAATTGTCAAAACGTGTTTTTAAGCAGAAATAAACACGTTTTGGCCACTTTGGTCACCCCCATGTAAGTCATAGGGCAGGAACAGCACAGTTTTCAAAACGTGTTTTTCAGCCCGAAATAAACGCTTTTTCTCAGCCCTTGGAATCGCAGTGTAACTGCCTGGCTCAGAAGAGCCCACTGAATCAGCCCTTAACCCCCGTGATCAGAAATTGTCAAAACGTGTTTTTCAGCAGAAATAAACACGTTTTGGCAACTTTGGTCACCCCCATGTAAGTTATAGGGCAGGAACAGCACACTATTCAAAACGTGTTTTTCAACCCGAAATAAACGCGTTTTATCAGCCCTTAGAATCGCAGTGTAACTGCCTGGCTCAGAAGAGCACACTGAGTCAGCCCTTAACCCCAGTGTGCAGAAATTGTCAAAACGTGTTTTTCAGCAGAAATAAACACGTTTTGGCAACTTTGGTCACCCCCATGTAACTTATAGGGCAGGAACAGTACAGTTTTCAAAACGTGTTTTTCAGCCCGGAATAAACGCTTTTTCTCAGCCCTTGGAATCGCAGTGTAACTGCCTGGCTCAGAAGAGCACACTGAGTCAGCCCTTAACCCCAGTGTGCAGAAATTGTCAAAACGAGTTTTTCAGCAGAAATAAACACGTTTTGGCAACTTTGGTCACCCCCATTTAAGTTATAGGGCAGGAACAGCACAGTTTTCAAAACGTGTTTTTCAGCCCGAAATAAACGCGTTTTCTCAGCCCTTGGAATCGCAGTGTAACTGCCTGCCTCAGAAGAGCCCACCGAATCAGCCCTTAACCCCAGTGATCAGAAATTGTCAAAACGTGTTTTTCAGCAGAAATAAACACGTTTTGGCAACTTTGGTCACCCCCATGTAACTTATAGGGCAGGAACAGCACAGTTTTCAAAACGTGTTTTTCAGCCCGAAATAAACGCGTTTTCTCAGCCCTTAGAATCGCAGTGTAACTGCCTGGCTCAGAAGAGCACACTGAGTCAGCCCTTAACCCCAGTGTGCAGAAATTGTCAAAACGAGTTTTTCAGCAGAAATAAACACGTTTTGGCAACTTTGGTCACCCCCATTTAAGTTATAGGGCAGGAACAGCACAGTTTTCAAAACGTGTTTTTCAGACCGAAATAAACGCTTTTTCTCAGCCCTTGGAATCGGAGTGTAACTGCCTGGCTCAGAAGAGCACACTGAGTCAGCCCTTAACCCCAGTGATCAGAAATTGTCAAAACGTGTTTTTCAGCAGAAATAAACACGTTTTGGCAACTTTGGTCACCCCCATGTAACTTATAGGGCAGGAACAGCAAACTTTTCAAAACGTGTTTTTCAGCCCGAAATAAACGCTTTTTCTCAGCCCTTAGAATCGCAGTGTAACTGCCTGGCTCAGAAGAGCACACTGAGTCAGCCCTTAACCCCAGTGTGCAGAAACTGTCAAAACGAGTTTTTCAGCAGAAATAAACACGTTTTGGCAACTTTGGTCACCCCCATTTAAGTTATAGGGCAGGAACAGCACAGTTTTCAAAACGTGTTTTTCAGCACGAAATAAACGCTTTTTCTCAGCCCTTGGAATCGCAGTGTAACTGCCTGGCTCAGAAGAGCACACTGAGTCAGCCCTTAACCCCAGTGATCAGAAATTGTCAAAACGTGTTTTTCAGCTGAAAGAAACACGTTTTGGCAACTTTGGTCACCCCCATGTAACTTATAGGGCAGGAACAGCACAGTTTTCAAAACGTGTTTTTCAGCCCGAAATAAACGCGTTTTCTCAGCCCTTAGAATCGCAGTGTAACTGCCTGGCTCAGAAGAGCACACTGAATCAGCCCTTAACCCCCGTGATAGAAAATTATCAAAACGTGTTTTTCAGCAGAAATAAACACGTTTTGGCAACTTTGGTCACCCCCATGTAAGTTATAGGTCAGGAACAGCACAGTTTTCAAAACGTGTTTTTCAGCCCGAAATAAACGCTTTTTCTCAGCCCTTGGAATCGCAGTGTAACTGCCTGGCTCAGAAGAGCACACTGAGTCAGCCCTTAACCCCAGTGTGCAGAAATTGTCAAAACGTGTTTTTAAGCAGAAATAAACACGTTTTGGCCACTTTGGTCACCCCCATGTAAGTTATAGGGCTGGAACAGCACAGTTTTCAAAACGTGTTTTTCAGCCCGAAATAAACGCTTTTTCTCAGCCCTTGGAATCGCAGTGTAACTGCCTGGCTCAGAAGAGCCCACTGAATCAGCCCTTAACCCCCGTGATCAGAAATTGTCAAAACGTGTTTTTCAGCAGAAATAAACACGTTTTGGCAACTTTGGTCACCCCCATGTAAGTTATAGGGCAGGAACAGCACACTATTCAAAACGTGTTTTTCAACCCGAAATAAACGCGTTTTATCAGCCCTTAGAATCGCAGTGTAACTGCCTGGCTCAGAAGAGCACACTGAGTCAGCCCTTAACCCCAGTGTGCAGAAATTGTCAAAACGTGTTTTTCAGCAGAAATAAACACGTTTTGGCAACTTTGGTCACCCCCATGTAACTTATAGGGCAGGAACAGTACAGTTTTCAAAACGTGTTTTTCAGCCCGGAATAAACGCTTTTTCTCAGCCCTTGGAATCGCAGTGTAACTGCCTGGCTCAGAAGAGCACACTGAGTCAGCCCTTAACCCCAGTGTGCAGAAATTGTCAAAACGAGTTTTTCAGCAGAAATAAACACGTTTTGGCAACTTTGGTCACCCCCATTTAAGTTATAGGGCAGGAACAGCACAGTTTTCAAAACTTGTTTTTCAGCCCGAAATAAACGCGTTTTCTCAGCCCTTGGAATCGCAGTGTAACTGCCTGCCTCAGAAGAGCCCACCGAATCAGCCCTTAACCCCAGTGATCAGAAATTGTCAAAACGTGTTTTTCAGCAGAAATAAACACGTTTTGGCAACTTTGGTCACCCCCATGTAACTTATAGGGCAGGAACAGCACAGTTTTCAAAACGTGTTTTTCAGACCGAAATAAACGCGTTTTCTCAGCCCTTAGAATCGCAGTGTAACTGCCTGGCTCAGAAGAGCACACTGAGTCAGCCCTTAACCCCAGTGTGCAGAAATTGTCAAAACGAGTTTTTCAGCAGAAATAAACACGTTTTGGCAACTTTGGTCACCCCCATTTAAGTTATAGGGCAGGAACAGCACAGTTTTCAAAACGTGTTTTTCAGACCGAAATAAACGCTTTTTCTCAGCCCTTGGAATCGGAGTGTAACTGCCTGGCTCAGAAGAGCACACTGAGTCAGCCCTTAACCCCAGTGATCAGAAATTGTCAAAACGTGTTTTTCAGCAGAAATAAACACGTTTTGGCAACTTTGGTCACCCCCATGTAACTTATAGGGCAGGAACAGCAAACTTTTCAAAACGTGTTTTTCAGCCCGAAATAAACGCTTTTTCTCAGCCCTTGGAATCGCAGTGTAACTGCCTGGCTCAGAAGAGCACACTGAGTCAGCCCTTAACCTCATTTATCAGAAATTGTCAAAACGTATTTTTCAGCAGAAATAAACACGTTTTGGCAACTTTGGTCACCCCCATGTAAGTTATAGGGCAGGAACAGCACAGTTTCAAAATGTGTTTTTCAGACCGAAATAAACGCTTTTTCTCAGCCTTTGGAATCGCAGTGTAACTGCCTGGCTCAGAAGAGTACACTGAGTCAGCCCTTAACCCCAGTGATCAGAAATTGTCAAAACGTGTTTTTCAGCAGAAATAAACACGTTTTGGCAACTTTGGTCACCCCCATTTAACTTATAGGGCAGGAACAGCACACTTTCAAAACGTGTTTTTCAGCCCGAAATAAACGCGTTTTCTCAGCCCTTAGAATCGCAGTGTAACTGCCTGGCTCAGAAGAGCACACTGAGTCAGCCCTTAACCCCAGTGATCAGAAATTGTCAAAACGTGTTTTTCAGCAGAAATAAACACGTTTTGGCAACTTTGGTCACCCCCATGTAACTTATAGGGCAGGAACAGCAAACTTTTCAAAACGTGTTTTTCAGCCCGAAATAAACGCTTTTTCTCAGCCCTTAGAATCGCAGTGTAACTGCCTGGCTCAGAAGAGCACACTGAGTCAGCCCTTAACCCCAGTGTGCAGAAATTGTCAAAACGTGTTTTTCAGCAGAAATAAACACGTTTTGGCAACTTTGGTCACCCCCATGTAACTTATAGGGCAGGAACAGTACAGTTTTCAAAACGTGTTTTTCAGCCCGGAATAAACGCTTTTTCTCAGCCCTTGGAATCGCAGTGTAACTGCCTGCCTCAGAAGAGCACACTAAGTCAGCCCTTAACCCCAGTGTGCAGAAATTGTCAAAACGAGTTTTTCAGCAGAAATAAACACGTTTTGGCAACTTTGGTCACCCCCATTTAAGTTATAGGGCAGGAACAGCACAGTTTTCAAAACGTGTTTTTCAGCACGAAATAAACGCTTTTTCTCAGCCCTTGGAATCGCAGTGTAACTGCCTGGCTCAGAAGAGCACACTGAGTCAGCCCTTAACCCCAGTGATCAGAAATTGTCAAAACGTGTTTTTCAGCTGAAAGAAACACGTTTTGGCAACTTTGGTCACCCCCATGTAACTTATAGGGCAGGAACAGCACAGTTTTCAAAACGTGTTTTTCAGCCCGAAATAAACGCGTTTTCTCAGCCCTTAGAATCGCAGTGTAACTGCCTGGCTCAGAAGAGCACACTGAATCAGCCCTTAACCCCCGTGATAGAAAATTATCAAAACGTGTTTTTCAGCAGAAATAAACACGTTTTGGCAACTTTGGTCACCCCCATGTAAGTTATAGGTCAGGAACAGCACAGTTTTCAAAACGTGTTTTTCAGCCCGAAATAAACGCTTTTTCTCAGCCCTTGGAATCGCAGTGTAACTGCCTGGCTCAGAAGAGCACACTGAGTCAGCCCTTAACCCCAGTGTGCAGAAATTGTCAAAACGTGTTTTTAAGCAGAAATAAACACGTTTTGGCCACTTTGGTCACCCCCATGTAAGTTATAGGGCTGGAACAGCACAGTTTTCAAAACGTGTTTTTCAGCCCGAAATAAACGCTTTTTCTCAGCCCTTGGAATCGCAGTGTAACTGCCTGGCTCAGAAGAGCCCACTGAATCAGCCCTTAACCCCCGTGATCAGAAATTGTCAAAACGTGTTTTTCAGCAGAAATAAACACGTTTTGGCAACTTTGGTCACCCCCATGTAAGTTATAGGGCAGGAACAGCACACTATTCAAAACGTGTTTTTCAACCCGAAATAAATGCGTTTTATCAGCCCTTAGAATCGCAGTGTAACTGCCTGGCTCAGAAGAGCACACTGAGTCAGCCCTTAACCCCAGTGTGCAGAAATTGTCAAAACGTGTTTTTCAGCAGAAATAAACACGTTTTGGCAACTTTGGTCACCCCCATGTAACTTATAGGGCAGGAACAGTACAGTTTTCAAAACGTGTTTTTCAGCCCGGAATAAACGCTTTTTCTCAGCCCTTGGAATCGCAGTGTAACTGCCTGGCTCAGAAGAGCACACTGAGTCAGCCCTTAACCCCAGTGTGCAGAAATTGTCAAAACGAGTTTTTCAGCAGAAATAAACACGTTTTGGCAACTTTGGTCACCCCCATTTAAGTTATAGGGCAGGAACAGCACAGTTTTCAAAACGTGTTTTTCAGCCCGAAATAAACGCGTTTTCTCAGCCCTTGGAATCGCAGTGTAACTGCCTGCCTCAGAAGAGCCCACCGAATCAGCCCTTAACCCCAGTGATCAGAAATTGTCAAAACGTGTTTTTCAGCAGAAATAAACACGTTTTGGCAACTTTGGTCACCCCCATGTAACTTATAGGGCAGGAACAGCACAGTTTTCAAAACGTGTTTTTCAGCCCGAAATAAACGCGTTTTCTCAGCCCTTAGAATCGCAGTGTAACTGCCTGGCTCAGAAGAGCACACTGAGTCAGCCCTTAACCCCAGTGTGCAGAAATTGTCAAAACGAGTTTTTCAGCAGAAATAAACTCGTTTTGGCAACTTTGGTCACCCCCATTTAAGTTATAGGGCAGGAACAGCACAGTTTTCAAAACGTGTTTTTCAGACCGAAATAAACGCTTTTTCTCAGCCCTTGGAATCGGAGTGTAACTGCCTGGCTCAGAAGAGCACACTGAGTCAGCCCTTAACCCCAGTGATCAGAAATTGTCAAAACGTGTTTTTCAGCAGAAATAAACACGTTTTGGCAACTTTGGTCACCCCCATGTAACTTATAGGGCAGGAACAGCAAACTTTTCAAAACGTGTTTTTCAGCCCGAAATAAACGCTTTTTCTCAGCCCTTGGAATCGCAGTGTAACTGCCTGGCTCAGAAGAGCACACTGAGTCAGCCCTTAACCTCATTTATCAGAAATTGTCAAAACGTATTTTTCAGCAGAAATAAACACGTTTTGGCAACTTTGGTCACCCCCATGTAAGTTATAGGGCAGGAACAGCACAGTTTCAAAATGTGTTTTTCAGACCGAAATAAACGCTTTTTCTCAGCCTTTGGAATCGCAGTGTAACTGCCTGGCTCAGAAGAGTACACTGAGTCAGCCCTTAACCCCAGTGATCAGAAATTGTCAAAACGTGTTTTTCAGCAGAAATAAACACGTTTTGGCAACTTTGGTCACCCCCATTTAACTTATAGGGCAGGAACAGCACACTTTCAAAACGTGTTTTTCAGCCCGAAATAAACGCGTTTTCTCAGCCCTTAGAATCGCAGTGTAACTGCCTGGCTCAGAAAAGCACACTGAATCAGCCCTTAACCCCAGTGATCAGAAATTGTCAAAACGTGTTTTTCAGCAGAAATAAACACGTTTTGGCAACTTTGGTCACCCCCATGTAAGTTATAGGGCAGGAACAGCACAGTTTTCAAAACGTGTTTTTCAGCCCGAAATAAACGCTTTTTCTCAGCCCTTAGAATCGCAGTGTAACTGCCTGGCTCAGAAGAGCACACTGAGTCAGCCCTTAACCCCAGTGTGCAGAAATTGTCAAAACGTGTTTTTCAGCAGAAATAAACACGTTTTGGCAACTTTGGTCACCCCCATGTAACTTATAGGGCAGGAACAGTACAGTTTTCAAAACGTGTTTTTCAGCCCGGAATAAACGCTTTTTCTCAGCCCTTGGAATCGCAGTGTAACTGCCTGGCTCAGAAGAGCACACTGAGTCAGCCCTTAACCCCAGTGTGCAGAAATTGTCAAAACGAGTTTTTCAGCAGAAATAAACACGTTTTGGCAACTTTGGTCACCCCCATTTAAGTTATAGGGCAGGAACAGCACAGTTTTCAAAACGTGTTTTTCAGCCCGAAATAAACGCGTTTTCTCAGCCCTTGGAATCGCAGTGTAACTGCCTGCCTCAGAAGAGCCCACCGAATCAGCCCTTAACCCCAGTGATCAGAAATTGTCAAAACGTGTTTTTCAGCAGAAATAAACACGTTTTGGCAACTTTGGTCACCCCCATGTAACTTATAGGGCAGGAACAGCACAGTTTTCAAAACGTGTTTTTCAGCCCGAAATAAACGCGTTTTCTCAGCCCTTAGAATCGCAGTGTAACTGCCTGGCTCAGAAGAGCACACTGAGTCAGCCCTTAACCCCAGTGTGCAGAAATTGTCAAAACGAGTTTTTCAGCAGAAATAAACACGTTTTGGCAACTTTGGTCACCCCCATTTAAGTTATAGGGCAGGAACAGCACAGTTTTCAAAACGTGTTTTTCAGACCGAAATAAACGCTTTTTCTCAGCCCTTGGAATCGCAGTGTAACTGCCTGGCTCAGAAGAGCACACTGAATCAGCCCTTAACCCCAGTGATCAGAAATTATCAAAACGTGTTTTTCAGCAGAAATAAACACGTTTTGGCAACTTTGGTCACCCCCATGTAAGTTATAGGGCAGGAACAGCACAGTTTTCAAAACGTGTTTTTCAGCCCGAAATAAACGCTTTTTCTCAGCCCTTGGAATCGCAGTGTAACTGCCTGGCTCAGAAGAGCACACTGAGTCAGCCCTTAACCCCAGTGATCAGAAATTGTCAAAACGTGTTTTTCAGCAGAAATAAACACGTTTTGGCAACTTTGGTCACCCCCATGTAACTTATAGGGCAGGAACAGCAAACTTTTCAAAACGTGTTTTTCAGCCCAAAATAAACGCATTTTCTCAGACCTTAGAATCGCAGTGTAACTGCCTGGCTCAGAAGAGCACACTGAGTCAGCCCTTAACCCCAGTGTGCAGAAATTGTCAAAACGTGTTTTTCAGCAGAAATAAACACGTTTTGGCAACTTTGGTCACCCCCATGTAAGTTATAGGGCAGGAACAGCACAGTTTTCAAAACGTGTTTTTCAGACCGAAATAAACGCTTTTTCTCAGCCCTTGGAATCGCAGTGTAACTGCCTGGCTCAGAAGAGCACACTGAGTCAGCCCTTAACCCCAGTGTGCAGAAATTGTCAAAACGAGTTTTTCAGCAGAAATAAACACGTTTTGGCAACTTTGGTCACCCCCATTTAAGTTATAGGGCAGGAACAGCACAGTTTTCAAAACGTGTTTTTCAGCCCGAAATAAACGCGTTTTCTCAGCCCTTGGAATCGCAGTGTAACTGCCTGCCTCAGAAGAGCCCACCGAATCAGCCCTTAACCCCAGTGATCAGAAATTGTCAAAACGTGTTTTTCAGCAGAAATAAACACGTTTTGGCAACTTTGGTCACCCCCATGTAAGTTATAGGGCAGGAACAGCACAGTTTTCAAAACGTGTTTTTCAGCCCGAAATAAACGCTTTTTCTCAGCCCTTGGAATCGCAGTGTAACTGCCTGGCTCAGAAGAGCACACTGAGTCAGCCCTTAACCTCAGTGATCAGAAATTGTCAAAACGTGTTTTTCAGCAGAAATAAACACGTTTTGGCAACTTTGGTCACCCCCATTTAAGTTATAGGGCAGGAACAGCACACTTTTCAAAACGTGTTTTTCAGCCCGAAATAAACGCGTTTTCTCAGCCCTTGGAATCGCAGTGTAACTGCCTGCCTCAGAAGAGCACACTGAGTCAGCCCTTAACCCCAGTGTGCAGAAATTGTCAAAACGTGTTTTTCAGCAGAAATAAACACGTTTTGGCAACTTTGGTCACCACCATGTAACTTATAGGGCAGGAACAGCACACTTTTCAAAACGTGTTTTTCAGCCCGAAATAAACGCTTTTTCTCAGCCCTTGGAATCGCAGTGTAACTGCCTGGCTCAGAAGAGCACACTGAGTCAGCCCTTAACCTCAGTGATCAGAAATTGTCAAAACGTGTTTTTCAGCAGAAATAAACATGTTTTGGCAACTTTGGTCACCCCCATTTAAGTTATAGGGCAGGAACAGCACACTTTTCAAAACGTGTTTTTCAGCCCGAAATAAACGCGTTTTCTCAGCCCTTGGAATCGCAGTGTAACTGCCTGCCTCAGAAGAGCACACTGAGTCAGCCCTTAACCCCAGTGTGCAGAAATTGTCAAAACGTGTTTTTCAGCAGAAATAAACACGTTTTGGCAACTTTGGTCACCCCCATGTAAGTTATAGGGCAGGAACAGCACAGTTTTCAAAACGTGTTTTTCAGGCCGAAATAAACGCTTTTTCTCAGCCCTTGGAATCGCAGTGTAACTGCCTGGCTCAGAAGAGCACACTGAGTCAGCCCTTAACCTCAGTGATCAGATATTGTCAAAACGTGTTTTTCAGCAGAAATAAACACGTTTTGGCAACTTTGGTCACCCCCATGTAACTTATAGGGCAGGAACAGCACACTTTTCAAAACGTGTTTTTCAGCCCGAAATAAACGCGTTTTCTCAGCCCTTAGAATCGCAGTGTAACTGCCTGGCTCAGAAGAGCACACTGAGTCAGCCCTTAACCCCAGTGTGCAGAAATTGTCAAAACGTGTTTTTTAGCAGAAATAAACACGTTTTGGCAACTTTGGTCACCCCCATGTAACTTATAGGGCAGGAACAGCACACTTTTCAAAACGTGTTTTTCAGCCCGAAATAAACGCTTTTTCTCAGCCCTTGGAATCGCAGTGTAACTGCCTGGCTCAGAAGAGCACACTGAATCAGCCCTTAACCCCAGTGATCAGAAATTGTCAAAACGTGTTTTTCAGCAGAAATAAACACGTTTTGGCAACTTTGGTCACCCCCATGTAAGTTATAGGGCAGGAACAGCACAGTTTTCAAAACGTGTTTTTCAGCCCGAAATAAACGCTTTTTCTCAGCCCTTGGAATCGCAGTGTAACTGCCTGGCTCAGAAGAGCCCACTGAATCAGCCCTTAACCCCAGTGATCAGAAATTGTCAAAACGTGTTTTTCAGCAGAAATAAACACGTTTTGGCAACTTTGGTCACCCCCATGTAAGTTATAGGGCAGGAACAGTACAGTTTTCAAAACGTGTTTTTCAGCCCGAAATAAACGCTTTTTCTCAGCCCTTGGAATCGCAGTGTAACTGCCTGGCTCAGAAGAGCACACTTAGTCAGCCCTTAACCTCAGTGATCAGAAATTGTCAAAACGTGTTTTTCAGCAGAAATAAACACGTTTTGGCAACTTTGGTCACCCACATTTAAGTTATAGGGCAGGAACAGCACACTTTTCAAAACGTGTTTTTCAGCCCGAAATAAACGCGTTTTCTCAGCCCTTGGAATCGCAGTGTAACTGCCTGCCTCAGAAGAGCACACTGAGTCAGCCCTTAACCCCAGTGTGCAGAAATTGTCAAAACGTGTTTTTCAGCAGAAATAAACACGTTTTGGCAACTTTGGTCACCAGCATGTAACTTATAGGGCAGGAACAGCACACTTTTCAAAACATGTTTTTCAGCCCGAAATAAACGCTTTTTCTCAGCCCTTGGAATCGCAGTGTAACTGCCTGGCTCAGAAGAGCACACTGAGTCAGCCCTTAACCCCAGTGATCAGAAATTGTCAAAACGTGTTTTTCAGCAGAAAGAAACACGTTTTGGCAACTTTGGTCACCCCCATGTAACTTATAGGGCAGGAACAGCACAGTTTTCAAAACGTGTTTTTCAGTCCGAAATAAACGCGTTTTCTCAGCCCTTAGAATCGCAGTGTAACTGCCTGGCTCAGAAGAGCACACTGAATCAGCCCTTAACCCCCGTGATAGAAAATTATCAAAACGTGTTTTTCAGCAGAAATAAACACGTTTTGGCAACTTTGGTCACCCCCATGTAAGTTATAGGTCAGGAACAGCACAGTTTTCAAAACGTGTTTTTCAGCCCGAATTAAACGCTTTTTCTCAACCCTTGGAATCGCAGTGTAACTGCCTGGCTCAGAAGAGCACACTGAATCAGCCCTTAACCCCAGTGATCAGAAATTGTCAAAACGTGTTTTTCAGCAGAAATAAACACGTTTTGGCAACTTTGGTCACCCCCATGTAAGTTATAGGGCAGGAACAGCACAATTTTCAAAACGTGTTTTTCAGCCCGAAATAAACGCGTTTTCTCAGCCCTTGGAATCGCAGTGTAACTGCCTGGCTCAGAAGAGCACACTGAGTCAGCCCTTAACCTCAGTGATCAGAAATTGTCAAAACGTGTTTTTCAGCAGAAATAAACACGTTTTGGCAACTTTGGTCACCACCATGTAACTTATAGGGCAGGAACAGCACAGTTTTCAAAACGTGTTTTTCAGCCCGAAATAAACGCTTTTTCTCAGCCCTTGGAATCGCAGTGTAACTGCCTGGCTCAGAAGAGCACACTGAGTCAGCCCTTAACCCCAGTGATCAGAAATTGTCAAAACGTGTTTTTCAGCAGAAATAAACACGTTTTGGCAACTTTGGTCACCCCCATGTAACTTATAGGGCAGGAACAGCACAGTTTTCAAAACGTGTTTTTCAGCCCGAAATAAACGCGTTTTCTCAGCCCTTAGAATCGCAGTGTAACAGCCTGGCTCAGAAGAGCACACTGAATCAGCCCTTAACCCCCGTGATAGGAAATTGTCAAAACGTGTTTTTCAGCAGAAATAAACACGTTTTGGCAACTTTGGTCACCCCCATGTAAGTTATAGGTCAGGAACAGCACAGTTTTCAAAACGTGTTTTTCAGCCCGAAATAAACGCTTTTTCTCAGCCCTTGGAATCGCAGTGTAACTGCCTGGCTCAGAAGAGCCCACTGAATCAGCCCTTAACCCCAGTGATCAGAAATTGTCAAAACGTGTTTTTCAGCAGAAATAAACACGTTTTGGCAACTTTGGTCACCCACATTTAAGTTATAGGGCAGGAACAGCACACTTTTCAAAACGTGTTTTTCAGCCCGAAATAAACGCGTTTTCTCAGCCCTTGGAATCGCAGTGTAACTGCCTGCCTCAGAAGAGCACACTGAGTCAGCCCTTAACCCCAGTGTGCAGAAATTGTCAAAACGTGTTTTTCAGCAGAAATAAACACGTTTTGGCAACTTTGGTCACCAGCATGTAACTTATAGGGCAGGAACAGCACACTTTTCAAAACGTGTTTTTCAGCCCGAAATAAACGCTTTTTCTCAGCCCTTGGAATCGCAGTGTAACTGCCTGGCTCAGAAGAGCACACTGAGTCAGCCCTTAACCCCAGTGATCAGAAATTGTCAAAACGTGTTTTTCAGCAGAAAGAAACACGTTTTGGCAACTTTGGTCACCCCCATGTAACTTATAGGGCAGGAACAGCACAGTTTTCAAAACGTGTTTTTCAGTCCGAAATAAACGCGTTTTCTCAGCCCTTAGAATCGCAGTGTAACTGCCTGGCTCAGAAGAGCACACTGAGTCAGCCCTTAACCTCAGTGATCAGAAATTGTCAAAACGTGTTTTTCAGCAGAAATAAACACGTTTTGGCAACTTTGGTCACCACCATGTAACTTATAGGGCAGGAACAGCACAGTTTTCAAAACGTGTTTTTCAGCCCGAAATAAACGCTTTTTCTCAGCCCTTGGAATCGCAGTGTAACTGCCTGGCTCAGAAGAGCACACTGAGTCAGCCCTTAACCCCAGTGATCAGAAATTGTCAAAACGTGTTTTTCAGCAGAAATAAACACGTTTTGGCAACTTTGGTCACCCCCATGTAACTTATAGGGCAGGAACAGCACAGTTTTCAAAACGTGTTTTTCAGCCCGAAATAAACGCGTTTTCTCAGCCCTTAGAATCGCAGTGTAACAGCCTGGCTCAGAAGAGCACACTGAATCAGCCCTTAACCCCCGTGATAGGAAATTGTCAAAACGTGTTTTTCAGCAGAAATAAACACGTTTTGGCAACTTTGGTCACCCCCATGTAAGTTATAGGTCAGGAACAGCACAGTTTTCAAAACGTGTTTTTCAGCCTGAAATAAACGCTTTTTCTCAACCCTTGGAATCGCAGTGTAACTGCCTGGCTCAGAAGAGCACACTGAGTCAGCCCTTAACCCCAGTGATCAGAAATTGTCAAAACGTGTTTTTCAGCTGAAATAAACACGTTTTGGCAACTTTGGTCACCCCCATGTAAGTTATAGGGCAGGAACAGCACAGTTTTCAAAACGTGTTTTTCAGCCCGAAATAAACGCTTTTTCTCAGCCCTTGGAATCGCAGTGTAAGTGCCTGGCTCAGAAGAGCACACTGAGTCAGCTTTTAACCCCAGTGTGCAGAAATTGTCAAAACGTGTTTTTAAGCAGAAATAAACACGTTTTGGCAACTTTGGTCACCCCCATGTAAGTTATAGGGCTGGAACAGCACAGTTTTCAAAACGTGTTTTTCAGCCCGAAATAAACGCTTTTTCTCAGCCCTTGGAATCGCAGTGTAACTGCCTGGCTCAGAAGAGCCCACTGAATCAGCCCTTAACCCCCGTGATCAGAAATTGTCAAAACGTGTTTTTCAGCAGAAATAAACACGTTTTGGCAACTTTGGTCACCCCCATGTAAGTTATAGGGCAGGAACAGCACACTATTCAAAACGTGTTTTTCAACCCGAAATAAACGCGTTTTATCAGCCCTTAGAATCGCAGTGTAACTGCCTGGCTCAGAAGAGCACACTGAGTCAGCCCTTAACCCCAGTGTGCAGAAATTGTCAAAACGTGTTTTTCAGCAGATATAAACACGTTTTGGCAACTTTGGTCACCCCCATGTAACTTATAGGGCAGGAACAGTACAGTTTTCAAAACGTGTTTTTCAGCCCGGAATAAACGCTTTTTCTCAGCCCTTGGAATCGCAGTGTAACTGCCTGGCTCAGAAGAGCACACTGAGTCAGCCCTTAACCCCAGTGTGCAGAAATTGTCAAAACGAGTTTTTCAGCAGAAATAAACACGTTTTGGCAACTTTGGTCACCCCCATTTAAGTTATAGGGCAGGAACAGCACAGTTTTCAAAACGTGTTTTTCAGCCCGAAATAAACGCGTTTTCTCAGCCCTTGGAATCGCAGTGTAACTGCCTGCCTCAGAAGAGCCCACCGAATCAGCCCTTAACCCCAGTGATCAGAAATTGTCAAAACGTGTTTTTCAGCAGAAATAAACACGTTTTGGCAACTTTGGTCACCCCCATGTAACTTATAGGGCAGGAACAGCACAGTTTTCAAAACGTGTTTTTCAGCCCGACATAAACGCGTTTTCTCAGCCCTTAGAATCGCAGTGTAACTGCCTGGCTCAGAAGAGCACACTGAGTCAGCCCTTAACCCCAGTGTGCAGAAATTGTCAAAACGAGTTTTTCAGCAGAAATAAACACGTTTTGGCAACTTTGGTCACCCCCATTTAAGTTATAGGGCAGGAACAGCACAGTTTTCAAAACGTGTTTTTCACACCGAAATAAACGCTTTTTCTCAGCCCTTGGAATCGCAGTGTAACTGCCTGGCTCAGAAGAGCACACTGAGTCAGCCCTTAACCCCAGTGATCAGAAATTGTCAAAACGTGTTTTTCAGCAGAAATAAACACGTTTTGGCAACTTTGGTCACCCCCATGTAACTTATAGGGCAGGAACAGTACAGTTTTCAAAACGTGTTTTTCAGCCCGGAATAAACGCTTTTTCTCAGCCCTTGGAATCGCAGTGTAACTGCCTGGCTCAGAAGAGCACACTAAGTCAGCCCTTAACCCCAGTGTGCAGAAATTGTCAAAACGAGTTTTTCAGCAGAAATAAACACGTTTTGGCAACTTTGGTCACCCCCATTTAAGTTATAGGGCAGGAACAGCACAGTTTTCAAAACGTGTTTTTCAGCCCGAAATAAACGCGTTTTCTCAGCCCTTGGAATCGCAGTGTAACTGCCTGCCTCAGAAGAGCCCACCGAATCAGCCCTTAACCCCAGTGATCAGAAATTGTCAAAACGTGTTTTTCAGCAGAAATAAACACGTTTTGGCAACTTTGGTCACCCCCATGTAACTTATAGGGCAGGAACAGCACAGTTTTCAAAACGTGTTTTTCAGCCCGAAATAAACGCGTTTTCTCAGCCCTTGGAATCGCAGTGTAACTGCCTGGCTCAGAAGAGCACACTGAGTCAGCCCTTAACCCCAGTGTGCAGAAATTGTCAAAACGAGTTTTTCAGCAGAAATAAACACGTTTTGGCAACTTTGGTCACCCCCATGTAAGTTATAGGGCAGGAACTGCACAGTTTTCAAAACGTGTTTTTCAGCCCGAAATAAACGCGTTTTCTCAGCCCTTGGAATCGCAGTGTAACTGCCTGCCTCAGAAGAGCCCACCGAATCAGCCCTTAACCCCAGTGATCAGAAATTGTCAAAACGTGTTTTTCAGCAGAAATAAACACGTTTTGGCAACTTTGGTCACCCCCATGTAAGTTATAGGGCAGGAACAGCACAGTTTTCAAAACGTGTTTTTCAGCCCGAAATAAACGCTTTTTCTCAGCCCTTGGAATCGCAGTGTAACTGCCTGGCTCAGAAGAGCACACTGAGTCAGCCCTTAACCTCATTTATCAGAAATTGTCAAAACGTATTTTTCAGCAGAAATAAACACGTTTTGGCAACTTTGGTCACCCCCATGTAAGTTATAGGGCAGGAACAGCACAGTTTCAAAATGTGTTTTTCAGACCGAAATAAACGCTTTTTCTCAGCCTTTGGAATCGCAGTGTAACTGCCTGGCTCAGAAGAGTACACTGAGTCAGCCCTTAACCCCAGTGATCAGAAATTGTCAAAACGTGTTTTTCAGCAGAAATAAACATGTTTTGGCAACTTTGGTCACCCCCATTTAACTTATAGGGCAGGAACAGCACACTTTCAAAACGTGTTTTTCAGCCCGAAATAAACGCGTTTTCTCAGCCCTTAGAATCGCAGTGTAACTGCCTGGCTCAGAAAAGCACACTGAATCAGCCCTTAACCCCAGTGATCAGAAATTGTCAAAACGTGTTTTTCAGCAGAAATAAACACGTTTTGGCAACTTTGGTCACCCCCATGTAAGTTATAGGGCAGGAACAGCACAGTTTTCAAAACGTGTTTTTCAGCCCGAAATAAACGCTTTTTCTCAGCCCTTAGAATCGCAGTGTAACTGCCTGGCTCAGAAGAGCACACTGAGTCAGCCCTTAACCCCAGTGTGCAGAAATTGTCAAAACGTGTTTTTCAGCAGAAATAAACACGTTTTGGCAACTTTGGTCACCCCCATGTAACTTATAGGGCAGGAACAGTACAGTTTTCAAAACGTGTTTTTCAGCCCGGAATAAACGCTTTTTCTCAGCCCTTGGAATCGCAGTGTAACTGCCTGGCTCAGAAGAGCACACTGAGTCAGCCCTTAACCCCAGTGTGCAGAAATTGTCAAAACGAGTTTTTCAGCAGAAATAAACACGTTTTGGCAACTTTGGTCACCCCCATTTAAGTTATAGGGCAGGAACAGCACAGTTTTCAAAACGTGTTTTTCAGCCCGAAATAAACGCGTTTTCTCAGCCCTTGGAATCGCAGTGTAACTGCCTGCCTCAGAAGAGCCCACCGAATCAGCCCTTAACCCCAGTGATCAGAAATTGTCAAAACGTGTTTTTCAGCAGAAATAAACACGTTTTGGCAACTTTGGTCACCCCCATGTAACTTATAGGGCAGGAACAGCACAGTTTTCAAAACGTGTTTTTCAGCCCGAAATAAACGCGTTTTCTCAGCCCTTAGAATCGCAGTGTAACTGCCTGGCTCAGAAGAGCACACTGAGTCAGCCCTTAACCCCAGTGTGCAGAAATTGTCAAAACGAGTTTTTCAGCAGAAATAAACACGTTTTGGCAACTTTGGTCCCCCCATTTAAGTTATAGGGCAGGAACAGCACAGTTTTCAAAACGTGTTTTTCAGACCGAAATAAACGCTTTTTCTCAGCCCTTGGAATCGCAGTGTAACTGCCTGGCTCAGAAGAGCACACTGAATCAGCCCTTAACCCCAGTGATCAGAAATGATCAAAACGTGTTTTTCAGCAGAAATAAACACGTTTTGGCAACTTTGGTCACCCCCATGTAAGTTATAGGGCAGGAACAGCACAGTTTTCAAAACGTGTTTTTCAGCCCGAAATAAACGCTTTTTCTCAGCCCTTGGAATCGCAGTGTAACTGCCTGGCTCAGAAGAGCACACTGAGTCAGCCCTTAACCCCAGTGATCAGAAATTGTCAAAACGTGTTTTTCAGCAGAAATAAACACGTTTTGGCAACTTTGGTCACCCCCATGTAACTTATAGGGCAGGAACAGCAAACTTTTCAAAACGTGTTTTTCAGCCCAAAATAAACGCATTTTCTCAGACCTTAGAATCGCAGTGTAACTGCCTGGCTCAGAAGAGCACACTGAGTCAGCCCTTAACCCCAGTGTGCAGAAATTGTCAAAACGTGTTTTTCAGCAGAAGTAAACACGTTTTGGCAACTTTGGTCACCCCCATGTAAGTTATAGGGCAGGAACAGCACAGTTTTCAAAACGTGTTTTTCAGACCGAAATAAACGCTTTTTCTCAGCCCTTGGAATCGCAGTGTAACTGCCTGGCTCAGAAGAGCACACTGAGTCAGCCCTTAACCCCAGTGTGCAGAAATTGTCATAACGAGTTTTTCAGCAGAAATAAACACGTTTTGGCAACTTTGGTCACCCCCATTTAAGTTATAGGGCAGGAACAGCACAGTTTTCAAAACGTGTTTTTCAGCCCGAAATAAACGCGTTTTCTCAGCCCTTGGAATCGCAGTGTAACTGCCTGCCTCAGAAGAGCCCACCGAATCAGCCCTTAACCCCAGTGATCAGAAATTGTCAAAACGTGTTTTTCAGCAGAAATAAACACGTTTTGGCAACTTTGGTCACCCCCATGTAACTTATAGGGCAGGAACAGCACACTTTTCAAAACGTGTTTTTCAGCCCGAAATAAACGCTTTTTCTCAGCCCTTGGAATCGCAGTGTAACTGCCTGGCTCAGAAGAGCACACTGAGTCAGCCCTTAACCCCAGTGATCAGAAATTGTCAAAACGTGTTTTTCAGCAGAAATAAACACGTTTTGGCAACTTTGGTCACCCCCATGTAAGTTATAGGGCAGGAACAGCACAGTTTTCAAAACGTGTTTTTCAGCCCGAAATAAACGCTTTTTCTCAGCCCTTGGAATCGCAGTGTAACTGCCTGGCTCAGAAGAGCCCACTGAATCAGCCCTTAACCCCAGTGATCAGAAATTGTCAAAACGTGTTTTTCAGCAGAAATAAACACGTTTTGGCAACTTTGGTCACCCCCATGTAAGTTATAGGGCAGGAACAGCACAGTTTTCAAAACGTGTTTTTCAGCCCGAAATAAACGCTTTTTCTCAGCCCTTGGAATCGCAGTGTAACTGCCTGGCTCAGAAGAGCACACTGAGTCAGCCCTTAACCTCAGTGATCAGAAATTGTCAAAACGTGTTTTTCAGCAGAAATAAACACGTTTTGGCAACTTTGGTCACCCCCATTTAAGTTATAGGGCAGGAACAGCACACTTTTCAAAACGTGTTTTTCAGCCCGAAATAAACGCGTTTTCTCAGCCCTTGGAATCGCAGTGTAACTGCCTGCCTCAGAAGAGCACACTGAGTCAGCCCTTAACCCCAGTGTGCAGAAATTGTCAAAACGTGTTTTTCAGCAGAAATAAACACGTTTTGGCAACTTTGGTCACCACCATGTAACTTATAGGGCAGGAACAGCACACTTTTCAAAACGTGTTTTTCAGCCCGAAATAAACGCTTTTTCTCAGCCCTTGAAATCGCAGTGTAACTGCCTGGCTCAGAAGAGCACACTGAGTCAGCCCTTAACCTCAGTGATCAGAAATTGTCAAAACGTGTTTTTCAGCAGAAATAAACATGTTTTGGCAACTTTGGTCACCCCCTTTTAAGTTATAGGGCAGGAACAGCACACTTTTCAAAACGTGTTTTTCAGCCCGAAATAAACGCGTTTTCTCAGCCCTTAGAATCGCAGTGTAACTGCCTGGCTCAGAAGAGCACACTGAATCAGCCCTTAACCCCCGTGATAGAAAATTATCAAAACGTGTTTTTCAGCAGATATAAACACGTTTTGGCAACTTTGGTCACCCCCATGTAAGTTATAGGTCAGGAACAGCACAGTTTTCAAAACGTGTTTTTCAGCCTGAAATAAACGCTTTTTCTCAACCCTTGGAATCGCAGTGTAACTGCCTGGCTCAGAAGAGCACACTGAGTCAGCCCTTAACCCCAGTGATCAGAAATTGTCAAAACGTGTTTTTCAGCAGAAATAAACACGTTTTGGCAACTTTGGTCACCCCCATGTAAGTTATAGGGCAGGAACAGCACAGTTTTCAAAACGTGTTTTTCAGCCCGAAATAAACGCTTTTTCTCAGCCCTTGGAATCGCAGTGTAACTGCCTGGCTCAGAAGAGCACACTGAGTCAGCCCTTAACCCCAGTGTGCAGAAATTGTCAAAACGTGTTTTTAAGCAGAAATAAACACGTTTTGGCCACTTTGGTCACCCCCATGTAAGTTATAGGGCTGGAACAGCACAGTTTTCAAAACGTGTTTTTCAGCCCGAAATAAACGCTTTTTCTCAGCCCTTGGAATCGCAGTGTAACTGCCTGGCTCAGAAGAGCACACTGAGTCAGCCCTTAACCCCAGTGTGCAGAAATTGTCAAAACGTGTTTTTCAGCAGAAATAAACACGTTTTGGCAACTTTGGTCACCCCCATGTAAGTTATAGGGCAGGAACAGCACAGTTTTCAAAACGTGTTTTTCAGCCCGAAATAAACGCTTTTTCTCAGCCCTTGGAATCGCAGTGTAACTGCCTGGCTCAGAAGAGCACACTGAGTCAGCCCTTAACCCCAGTGTGCAGAAATTGTCAAAACGTGTTTTTTAGCAGAAATAAACACGTTTTGGCAACTTTGGTCACCCCCATGTAACTTATAGGGCAGGAACAGCACAGTTTTCAAAACGTGTTTTTCAGCCCGAAATAAACGCTTTTTCTCAGCCCTTGGAATCGCAGTGTAACTGCCTGGCTCAGAAGAGCACACTGAGTCAGCCCTTAACCTCAGTGATCAGAAATTGTCAAAACGTGTTTTTCAGCAGAAATAAACACGTTTTGGCAACTTTGGTCACCCCCATTTAAGTTATAGGGCAGGAACAGCACACTTTTCAAAACGTGTTTTTCAGCCCGAAATAAACGCGTTTTCTCAGCCCTTGGAATCGCAGTGTAACTGCCTGCCTCAGAAGAGCACACTGAGTCAGCCCTTAACCCCAGTGTGCAGAAATTGTCAAAACGTGTTTTTCAGCAGAAATAAACACGTTTTGGCAACTTTGGTCACCACCATGTAACTTATAGGGCAGGAACAGCACACTTTTCAAAACGTGTTTTTCAGCCCGAAATAAACGCTTTTTCTCAGCCCTTGGAATCGCAGTGTAACTGCCTGGCTCAGAAGAGCACACTGAGTCAGCCCTTAACCCCAGTGATCAGAAATTGTCAAAACGTGTTTTTCAGCTGAAAGAAACACGTTTTGGCAACTTTGGTCACCCCCATGTAACTTATAGGGCAGGAACAGCACAGTTTTCAAAACGTGTTTTTCAGCCCGAAATAAACGCGTTTTCTCAGCCCTTAGAATCGCAGTGTAACTGCCTGGCTCAGAAGAGCACACTGAATCAGCCCTTAACCCCCGTGATAGAAAATTATCAAAACGTGTTTTTCAGCAGAAATAAACACGTTTTGGCAACTTTGGTCACCCCCATGTAAGTTATAGGTCAGGAACAGCACAGTTTTCAAAACGTGTTTTTCAGCCTGAAATAAACGCTTTTTCTCAACCCTTGGAATCGCAGTGTAACTGCCTGGCTCAGAAGAGCACACTGAGTCAGCCCTTAACCCCAGTGTGCAGAAATTGTCAAAACGTGTTTTTCAGCAGAAATAAACACGTTTTGGCAACTTTGGTCACCCCCATGTAAGTTATAGGGCAGGAACAGCACAGTTTTCAAAACGTGTTTTTCAGCCCGAAATAAACGCTTTTTCTCAGCCCTTGGAATCGCAGTGTAACTGCCTGGCTCAGAAGAGCACACTGAGTCAGCCCTTAACCCCAGTGTGCAGAAATTGTCAAAACGTGTTTTTAAGCAGAAATAAACACGTTTTGGCCACTTTGGTCACCCCCATGTAAGTTATAGGGCTGGAACAGCACAGTTTTCAAAACGTGTTTTTCAGCCCGAAATAAACGCTTTTTCTCAGCCTTGGAATCGCAGTGTAACTGCCTGGCTCAGAAGAGCCCACTGAATCAGCCCTTAACCCCCGTGATCAGAAATTGTCAAAACGTGTTTTTCAGCAGAAATAAACACGTTTTGGCAACTTTGGTCACCCCCATGTAAGTTATAGGGCAGGAACAGCACACTATTCAAAACGTGTTTTTCAACCCGAAATCAACGCGTTTTTTCAGCCCTTAGAATCGCAGTGTAACTGCCTGGCTCAGAAGAGCACACTGAGTCAGCCCTTAACCCCAGTGTGCAGAAATTGTCAAAACGTGTTTTTCAGCAGAAATAAACACGTTTTGGCAACTTTGGTCACCCCCATGTAACTATTAGGGCAGGAACAGTACAGTTTTCAAAACGTGTTTTTCAGCCCGGAATAAACGCTTTTTCTCAGCCCTTGGAATCGCAGTGTAACTGCCTGGCTCAGAAGAGCACACTGAGTCAGCCCTTAACCCCAGTGTGCAGAAATTGTCAAAACGAGTTTTTCAGCAGAAATAAACACGTTTTGGCAACTTTGGTCACCCCCATTTAAGTTATAGGGCAGGAACAGCACAGTTTTCAAAACGTGTTTTTCAGCCCGAAATAAACGCGTTTTCTCAGCCCTTGGAATCGCAGTGTAACTGCCTGCCTCAGAAGAGCCCACCGAATCAGCCCTTAACCCCAGTGATCAGAAATTGTCAAAACGTGTTTTTCAGCAGAAATAAACACGTTTTGGCAACTTTGGTCACCCCCATGTAACTTATAGGGCAGGAACAGCACAGTTTTCAAAACGTGTTTTTCAGCCCGAAATAAACGCGTTTTCTCAGCCCTTAGAATCGCAGTGTAACTGCCTGGCTCAGAAGAGCACACTGAGTCAGCCCTTAACCCCAGTGTGCAGAAATTGTCAAAACGAGTTTTTCAGCAGAAATAAACACGTTTTGGCAACTTTGGTCACCCCCATTTAAGTTATAGGGCAGGAACAGCACAGTTTTCAAAACGTGTTTTTCAGACCGAAATAAACGCTTTTTCTCAGCCCTTGGAATCGGAGTGTAACTGCCTGGCTCAGAAGAGCACACTGAGTCAGCCCTTAACCCCAGTGATCAGAAATTGTCAAAACGTGTTTTTCAGCAGAAATAAACACGTTTTGGCAACTTTGGTCACCCCCATGTAACTTATAGGGCAGGAACAGCAAACTTTTCAAAACGTGTTTTTCAGCCCGAAATAAACGCTTTTTCTCAGCCCTTAGAATCGCAGTGTAACTGCCTGGCTCAGAAGAGCACACTGAGTCAGCCCTTAACCCCAGTGTGCAGAAATTGTCAAAACGTGTTTTTCAGCAGAAATAAACACGTTTTGGCAACTTTGGTCACCCCCATGTAACTTATAGGGCAGGAACAGTACAGTTTTCAAAACGTGTTTTTCAGCCCGGAATAAACGCTTTTTCTCAGCCCTTGGAATCGCAGTGTAACTGCCTGCCTCAGAAGAGCACACTAAGTCAGCCCTTAACCCCAGTGTGCAGAAATTGTCAAAACGAGTTTTTCAGCAGAAATAAACACGTTTTGGCAACTTTGGTCACCCCCATTTAAGTTATAGGGCAGGAACAGCACAGTTTTCAAAACGTGTTTTTCAGCACGAAATAAACGCTTTTTCTCAGCCCTTGGAATCGCAGTGTAACTGCCTGGCTCAGAAGAGCACACTGAGTCAGCCCTTAACCCCAGTGATCAGAAATTGTCAAAACGTGTTTTTCAGCTGAAAGAAACACGTTTTGGCAACTTTGGTCACCCCCATGTAACTTATAGGGCAGGAACAGCACAGTTTTCAAAACGTGTTTTTCAGCCCGAAATAAACGCGTTTTCTCAGCCCTTAGAATCGCAGTGTAACTGCCTGGCTCAGAAGAGCACACTGAATCAGCCCTTAACCCCCGTGATAGAAAATTATCAAAACGTGTTTTTCAGCAGAAATAAACACGTTTTGGCAACTTTGGTCACCCCCATGTAAGTTATAGGTCAGGAACAGCACAGTTTTCAAAACGTGTTTTTCAGCCCGAAATAAACGCTTTTTCTCAGCCCTTGGAATCGCAGTGTAACTGCCTGGCTCAGAAGAGCACACTGAGTCAGCCCTTAACCCCAGTGTGCAGAAATTGTCAAAACGTGTTTTTAAGCAGAAATAAACACGTTTTGGCCACTTTGGTCACCCCCATGTAAGTTATAGGGCTGGAACAGCACAGTTTTCAAAACGTGTTTTTCAGCCCGAAATAAACGCTTTTTCTCAGCCCTTGGAATCGCAGTGTAATTGCCTGGCTCAGAAGAGCCCACTGAATCAGCCCTTAACCCCCGTGATCAGAAATTGTCAAAACGTGTTTTTCAGCAGAAATAAACACGTTTTGGCAACTTTGGTCACCCCCATGTAAGTTATAGGGCAGGAACAGCACACTATTCAAAACGTGTTTTTCAACCCGAAATAAACGCGTTTTATCAGCCCTTAGAATCGCAGTGTAACTGCCTGGCTCAGAAGAGCACACTGAGTCAGCCCTTAACCCCAGTGATCAGAAATTGTCAAAACGTGTTTTTCAGCAGAAATAAACACGTTTTGGCAACTTTGGTCACCCCCATGTAAGTTATAGGGCAGGAACAGCACAGTTTTCAAAACGTGTTTTTCAGGCCGAAATAAACGCTTTTTCTCAGCCCTTGGAATCGCAGTGTAACTGCCTGGCTCAGAAGAGCACACTGAGTCAGCCCTTAACCTCAGTGATCAGAAATTGTCAAAACGTGTTTTTCAGCAGAAATAAACACGTTTTGGCAACTTTGGTCACCCCCATGTAACTTATAGGGCAGGAACAGCACACTTTTCAAAACGTGTTTTTCAGCCCGAAATAAACGCGTTTTCTCAGCCCTTAGAATCGCAGTGTAACTGCCTGGCTCAGAAGAGCACACTGAGTCAGCCCTTAACCCCAGTGTGCAGAAATTGTCAAAACGTGTTTTTCAGCAGAAATAAACACGTTTTGGCAACTTTGGTCACCCCCATGTAAGTTATAGGGCAGGAACAGCACAGTTTTCAAAACGTGTTTTTCAGCCCGAAATAAACGCTTTTTCTCAGCCCTTGGAATCGCAGTGTAACTGCCTGGCTCAGAAGAGCACACTGAGTCAGCCCTTAACCCCAGTGTGCAGAAATTGTCAAAACGTGTTTTTTAGCAGAAATAAACACGTTTTGGCAACTTTGGTCACCCCCATGTAACTTATAGGGCAGGAACAGCACACTTTTCAAAACGTGTTTTTCAGCCCGAAATAAACGCTTTTTCTCAACCCTTGGAATCGCAGTGTAACTGCCTGGCTCAGAAGAGCACACTGAATCAGCCCTTAACCCCAGTGATCAGAAATTGTCAAAACGTGTTTTTCAGCAGAAATAAACACGTTTTGGCAACTTTGGTCACCCCCATGTAAGTTATAGGGCAGGAACAGCACAGTTTTCAAAACGTGTTTTTCAGCCCGAAATAAACGCTTTTTCTCAGCCCTTGGAATCGCAGTGTAACTGCCTGGCTCAGAAGAGCCCACTGAATCAGCCCTTAACCCCAGTGATCAGAAATTGTCAAAACGTGTTTTTCAGCAGAAATAAACACGTTTTGGCAACTTTGGTCACCCCCATGTAAGTTATAGGGCAGGAACAGCACAGTTTTCAAAACGTGTTTTTCAGCCCGAAATAAACGCTTTTTCTCAGCCCTTGGAATCGCAGTGTAACTGCCTGGCTCAGAAGAGCACACTGAGTCAGCCCTTAACCTCAGTGATCAGAAATTGTCAAAACGTGTTTTTCAGCAGAAATAAACACGTTTTGGCAACTTTGGTCACCCCCATTTAAGTTATAGGGCAGGAACAGCACACTTTTCAAAACGTGTTTTTCAGCCCGAAATAAACGCGTTTTCTCAGCCCTTGGAATCGCAGTGTAACTGCCTGCCTCAGAAGAGCACACTGAGTCAGCCCTTAACCCCAGTGTGCAGAAATTGTCAAAACATGTTTTTCAGCAGAAATAAACACGTTTTGGCAACTTTGGTCACCACCATGTAACTTATAGGGCAGGAACAGCACACTTTTCAAAACGTGTTTTTCAGCCCGAAATAAACGCTTTTTCTCAGCCCTTGGAATCGCAGTGTAACTGCCTGGCTCAGAAGAGCACACTGAGTCAGCCCTTAACCCCAGTGATCAGAAATTGTCAAAACGTGTTTTTCAGCAGAAATAAACACGTTTTGGCAACTTTGGTCACCACCATGTAACTTATAGGGCAGGAACAGCACACTTTTCAAAACGTGTTTTTCAGCCCGAAATAAACGCTTTTTCTCAGCCCTTGGAATCGCAGTGTAACTGCCTGGCTCAGAAGAGCACACTGAGTCAGCCCTTAACCCCAGTGATCAGAAATTGTCAAAACGTGTTTTTCAGCTGAAAGAAACACGTTTTGGCAACTTTGGTCACCCCCATGTAACTTATAGGGCAGGAACAGCACAGTTTTCAAAACGTGTTTTTCAGCCCGAAATAAACGCGTTTTCTCAGCCCTTAGAATCGCAGTGTAACTGCCTGGCTCAGAAGAGCACA
Organism: Atractosteus spatula; assembly: GCF_055471065.1. Classification (NCBI taxonomy): domain Eukaryota; kingdom Metazoa; phylum Chordata; class Actinopteri; order Semionotiformes; family Lepisosteidae; genus Atractosteus; species Atractosteus spatula. The sequence continues at coordinate 2,774,503 of NC_142722.1, forward strand.
CTGAATCAGCCCTTAACCCCCGTGATAGAAAATTATCAAAACGTGTTTTTCAGCAGAAATAAACACGTTTTGGCAACTTTGGTCACCCCCATGTAAGTTATAGGTCAGGAACAGCACAGTTTTCAAAACGTGTTTTTCAGCCTGAAATAAACGCTTTTTCTCAACCCTTGGAATCGCAGTGTAACTGTCTGGCTCAGAAGAGCATACTGAGTCAGCCCTTAACCCCAGTGATCAGAAATTGTCAAAACGTGTTTTTCAGCAGAAATAAACACGTTTTGGCAACTTTGGTCACCCCCATGTAAGTTATAGGGCAGGAACAGCACAGTTTTCAAAACGTGTTTTTCAGCCCGAAATAAACGCTTTTTCTCAGCCCTTGGAATCGCAGTGTAACTGCCTGGCTCAGAAGAGCACACTGAGTCAGCCCTTAACCCCAGTGTGCAGAAATTGTCAAAACGTGTTTTTAAGCAGAAATAAACACGTTTTGGCCACTTTGGTCACCCCCATGTAAGTTATAGGGCAGGAACAGCACAGTTTTCAAAACGTGTTTTTCAGCCCGAAATAAACGCTTTTTCTCAGCCCTTGGAATCGCAGTGTAACTGCCTGGCTCAGAAGAGCCCACTGAATCAGCCCTTAACCCCCGTGATCAGAAATTGTCAAAACGTGTTTTTCAGCAGAAATAAACACGTTTTGGCAACTTTGGTCACCCCCATGTAAGTTATAGGGCAGGAACAGCACACTATTCAAAACGTGTTTTTCAACCCGAAATAAACGCGTTTTATCAGCCCTTAGAATCGCAGTGTAACTGCCTGGCTCAGAAGAGCACACTGAGTCAGCCCTTAACCCCAGTGTGCAGAAATTGTCAAAACGTGTTTTTCAGCAGAAATAAACACGTTTTGGCAACTTTGGTCACCCCCATGTAACTTATAGGGCAGGAACAGTACAGTTTTCAAAACGTGTTTTTCAGCCCGGAATAAACGCTTTTTCTCAGCCCTTGGAATCGCAGTGTAACTGCCTGGCTCAGAAGAGCACACTGAGTCAGCCCTTAACCCCAGTGTGCAGAAATTGTCAAAACGAGTTTTTCAGCAGAAATAAACACGTTTTGGCAACTTTGGTCACCCCCATTTAAGTTATAGGGCAGGAACAGCACAGTTTTCAAAACGTGTTTTTCAGCCCGAAATAAACGCGTTTTCTCAGCCCTTGGAATCGCAGTGTAACTGCCTGCCTCAGAAGAGCCCACCGAATCAGCCCTTAACCCCAGTGATCAGAAATTGTCAAAACGTGTTTTTCAGCAGAAATAAACACGTTTTGACAACTTTGGTCACCCCCATGTAACTTATAGGGCAGGAACAGCACAGTTTTCAAAACGTGTTTTTCAGCCCGAAATAAACGCGTTTTCTCAGCCCTTAGAATCGCAGTGTAACTGCCTGGCTCAGAAGAGCACACTGAGTCAGCCCTTAACCCCAGTGTGCAGAAATTGTCAAAACGAGTTTTTCAGCAGAAATAAACACGTTTTGGCAACTTTGGTCACCCCCATTTAAGTTATAGGGCAGGAACAGCACAGTTTTCAAAACGTGTTTTTCAGACCGAAATAAACGCTTTTTCTCAGCCCTTGGAATCGGAGTGTAACTGCCTGGCTCAGAAGAGCACACTGAGTCAGCCCTTAACCCCAGTGATCAGAAATTGTCAAAACGTGTTTTTCAGCAGAAATAAACACGTTTTGGCAACTTTGGTCACCCCCATGTAACTTATAGGGCAGGAACAGCAAACTTTTCAAAACGTGTTTTTCAGCCCGAAATAAACGCTTTTTCTCAGCCCTTAGAATCGCAGTGTAACTGCCTGGCTCAGAAGAGCACACTGAGTCAGCCCTTAACCCCAGTGTGCAGAAATTGTCAAAACGTGTTTTTCAGCAGAAATAAACACGTTTTGGCAACTTTGGTCACCCCCATGTAACTTATAGGGCAGGAACAGTACAGTTTTCAAAACGTGTTTTTCAGCCCGGAATAAACGCTTTTTCTCAGCCCTTGGAATCGCAGTGTAACTGCCTGCCTCAGAAGAGCACACTAAGTCAGCCCTTAACCCCAGTGTGCAGAAATTGTCAAAACGAGTTTTTCAGCAGAAATAAACACGTTTTGGCAACTTTGGTCACCCCCATTTAAGTTATAGGGCAGGAACAGCACAGTTTTCAAAACGTGTTTTTCAGCACGAAATAAACGCTTTTTCTCAGCCCTTGGAATCGCAGTGTAACTGCCTGGCTCAGAAGAGCACACTGAGTCAGCCCTTAACCCCAGTGATCAGAAATTGTCAAAACGTGTTTTTCAGCTGAAAGAAACACGTTTTGGCAACTTTGGTCACCCCCATGTAACTTATAGGGCAGGAACAGCACAGTTTTCAAAACGTGTTTTTCAGCCCGAAATAAACGCGTTTTCTCAGCCCTTAGAATCGCAGTGTAACTGCCTGGCTCAGAAGAGCACACTGAATCAGCCCTTAACCCCCGTGATAGAAAATTATCAAAACGTGTTTTTCAGCAGAAATAAACACGTTTTGGCAACTTTGGTCACCCCCATGTAAGTTATAGGTCAGGAACAGCACAGTTTTCAAAACGTGTTTTTCAGCCCGAAATAAACGCTTTTTCTCAGCCCTTGGAATCGCAGTGTAACTGCCTGGCTCAGAAGAGCACACTGAGTCAGCCCTTAACCCCAGTGTGCAGAAATTGTCAAAACGTGTTTTTAAGCAGAAATAAACACGTTTTGGCCACTTTGGTCACCCCCATGTAAGTTATAGGGCTGGAACAGCACAGTTTTCAAAACGTGTTTTTCAGCCCAAAATAAACGCTTTTTCTCAGCCCTTGGAATCGCAGTGTAACTGCCTGGCTCAGAAGAGCCCACTGAATCAGCCCTTAACCCCCGTGATCAGAAATTGTCAAAATGTGTTTTTCAGCAGAAATAAACACGTTTTGGCAACTTTGGTCACCCCCATGTAACTTATAGGGCAGGAACAGTACAGTTTTCAAAACGTGTTTTTCAGCCCGGAATAAACGCTTTTTCTCAGCCCTTGGAATCGCAGTGTAACTGCCTGGCTCAGAAGAGCACACTGAGTCAGCCCTTAACCCCAGTGTGCAGAAATTGTCAAAACGAGTTTTTCAGCAGAAATAAACACGTTTTGGCAACTTTGGTCACCCCCATTTAAGTTATAGGGCAGGAACAGCACAGTTTTCAAAACGTGTTTTTCAGCCCGAAATAAACGCGTTTTCTCAGCCCTTAGAATCGCAGTGTAACTGCCTGGCTCAGAAGAGCACACTGAATCAGCCCTTAACCCCAGTGATCAGAAATTGTCAAAACGTGTTTTTCAGCAGAAATAAACACGTTTTGGCAACTTTGGTCACCCCCATGTAAGTTATAGGGCAGGAACAGCACAGTTTTCAAAACGTGTTTTTCAGCCCGAAATAAACGCTTTTTCTCAGCCCTTGGAATCGCAGTGTAACTGCCTGGCTCAGAAGAGCCCACTGAATCAGCCCTTAACCCCAGTGATCAGAAATTGTCAAAACGTGTTTTTCAGCAGAAATAAACACGTTTTGGCAACTTTGGTCACCCCCATGTAAGTTATAGGGCAGGAACAGCACAGTTTTCAAAACGTGTTTTTCAGCCCGAAATAAACGCTTTTTCTCAGCCCTTGGAATCGCAGTGTAACTGCCTGGCTCAGAAGAGCACACTGAGTCAGCCCTTAACCTCAGTGATCAGAAATTGTCAAAACGTGTTTTTCAGCAGAAATAAACACGTTTTGGCAACTTTGGTCACCCCCATTTAAGTTATAGGGCAGGAACAGCACACTTTTCAAAACGTGTTTTTCAGCCCGAAATAAACGCGTTTTCTCAGCCCTTGGAATCGCAGTGTAACTGCCTGCCTCAGAAGAGCACACTGAGTCAGCCCTTAACCCCAGTGTGCAGAAATTGTCAAAACGTGTTTTTCAGCAGAAATAAACACGTTTTGGCAACTTTGGTCACCACCATGTAACTTATAGGGCAGGAACAGCACACTTTTCAAAACGTGTTTTTCAGCCCGAAATAAACGCTTTTTCTCAGCCCTTGGAATCGCAGTGTAACTGCCTGGCTCAGAAGAGCACACTGAGTCAGCCCTTAACCCCAGTGATCAGAAATTGTCAAAACGTGTTTTTCAGCTGAAAGAAACACGTTTTGGCAACTTTGGTCACCCCCATGTAACTTATAGGGCAGGAACAGCACAGTTTTCAAAACGTGTTTTTCAGCCCGAAATAAACGCGTTTTCTCAGCCCTTAGAATCGCAGTGTAACTGCCTGGCTCAGAAGAGCACACTGAATCAGCCCTTAACCCCCGTGATAGAAAATTATCAAAACGTGTTTTTCAGCAGATATAAACACGTTTTGGCAACTTTGGTCACCCCCATGTAAGTTATAGGTCAGGAACAGCACAGTTTTCAAAACGTGTTTTTCAGCCTGAAATAAACGCTTTTTCTCAACCCTTGGAATCGCAGTGTAACTGCCTGGCTCAGAAGAGCACACTGAGTCAGCCCTTAACCCCAGTGTGCAGAAATTGTCAAAACGTGTTTTTTAGCAGAAATAAACACGTTTTGGCAACTTTGGTCACCCCCATGTAACTTATAGGGCAGGAACAGCACAGTTTTCAAAACGTGTTTTTCAGCCCGAAATAAACGCTTTTTCTCAGCCCTTGGAATCGCAGTGTAACTGCCTGGCTCAGAAGAGCACACTGAGTCAGCCCTTAACCTCAGTGATCAGAAATTGTCAAAACGTGTTTTTCAGCAGAAATAAACACGTTTTGGCAACTTTGGTCACCCCCATTTAAGTTATAGGGCAGGAACAGCACACTTTTCAAAACGTGTTTTTCAGCCCGAAATAAACGCGTTTTCTCAGCCCTTGGAATCGCAGTGTAACTGCCTGCCTCAGAAGAGCACACTGAGTCAGCCCTTAACCCCAGTGTGCAGAAATTGTCAAAACGTGTTTTTCAGCAGAAATAAACACGTTTTGGCAACTTTGGTCACCACCATGTAACTTATAGGGCAGGAACAGCACACTTTTCAAAACGTGTTTTTCAGCCCGAAATAAACGCTTTTTCTCAGCCCTTGGAATCGCAGTGTAACTGCCTGGCTCAGAAGAGCACACTGAGTCAGCCCTTAACCCCAGTGATCAGAAATTGTCAAAACGTGTTTTTCAGCTGAAAGAAACACGTTTTGGCAACTTTGGTCACCCCCATGTAACTTATAGGGCAGGAACAGCACAGTTTTCAAAACGTGTTTTTCAGCCCGAAATAAACGCGTTTTCTCAGCCCTTAGAATCGCAGTGTAACTGCCTGGCTCAGAAGAGCACACTGAATCAGCCCTTAACCCCCGTGATAGAAAATTATCAAAACGTGTTTTTCAGCAGATATAAACACGTTTTGGCAACTTTGGTCACCCCCATGTAAGTTATAGGTCAGGAACAGCACAGTTTTCAAAACGTGTTTTTCAGCCTGAAATAAACGCTTTTTCTCAACCCTTGGAATCGCAGTGTAACTGCCTGGCTCAGAAGAGCACACTGAGTCAGCCCTTAACCCCAGTGTGCAGAAATTGTCAAAACGTGTTTTTTAGCAGAAATAAACACGTTTTGGCAACTTTGGTCACCCCCATGTAACTTATAGGGCAGGAACAGCACAGTTTTCAAAACGTGTTTTTCAGCCCGAAATAAACGCTTTTTCTCAGCCCTTGGAATCGCAGTGTAACTGCCTGGCTCAGAAGAGCACACTGAGTCAGCCCTTAACCTCAGTGATCAGAAATTGTCAAAACGTGTTTTTCAGCAGAAATAAACACGTTTTGGCAACTTTGGTCACCCCCATTTAAGTTATAGGGCAGGAACAGCACACTTTTCAAAACGTGTTTTTCAGCCCGAAATAAACGCGTTTTCTCAGCCCTTGGAATCGCAGTGTAACTGCCTGCCTCAGAAGAGCACACTGAGTCAGCCCTTAACCCCAGTGTGCAGAAATTGTCAAAACGTGTTTTTCAGCAGAAATAAACACGTTTTGGCAACTTTGGTCACCACCATGTAACTTATAGGGAAGGAACAGCACACTTTTCAAAACGTGTTTTTCAGCCCGAAATAAACGCTTTTTCTCAGCCCTTGGAATCGCAGTGTAACTGCCTGGCTCAGAAGAGCACACTGAGTCAGCCCTTAACCCCAGTGATCAGAAATTGTCAAAACGTGTTTTTCAGCAGAAATAAACACGTTTTGGCAACTTTGGTCACCCCCATGTAACTTATAGGGCAGGAACAGCACAGTTTTCAAAACGTGTTTTTCAGCCCGAAATAAACGCGTTTTCTCAGCCCTTAGAATCGCAGTGTAACTGCCTGGCTCAGAAGAGCACACTGAATCAGCCCTTAACCCCCGTGATAGAAAATTATCAAAACGTGTTTTTCAGCAGAAATAAACACGTTTTGGCAACTTTGGTCACCCCCATGTAAGTTATAGGTCAGGAACAGCACAGTTTTCAAAACGTGTTTTTCAGCCTGAAATAAACGCTTTTTCTCAACCCTTGGAATCGCAGTGTAACTGTCTGGCTCAGAAGAGCATACTGAGTCAGCCCTTAACCCCAGTGATCAGAAATTGTCAAAACGTGTTTTTCAGCAGAAATAAACACGTTTTGGCAACTTTGGTCACCCCCATGTAAGTTATAGGGCAGGAACAGCACAGTTTTCAAAACGTGTTTTTCAGCCCGAAATAAACGCTTTTTCTCAGCCCTTGGAATCGCAGTGTAACTGCCTGGCTCAGAAGAGCCCACTGAATCAGCCCTTAACCCCCGTGATCAGAAATTGTCAAAACGTGTTTTTCAGCAGAAATAAACACGTTTTGGCAACTTTGGTCACCCCCATGTAAGTTATAGGGCAGGAACAGCACACTATTCAAAACGTGTTTTTCAACCCGAAATAAACGCGTTTTATCAGCCCTTAGAATCGCAGTGTAACTGCCTGGCTCAGAAGAGCACACTGAGTCAGCCCTTAACCCCAGTGTGCAGAAATTGTCAAAACGTGTTTTTCAGCAGAAATAAACACGTTTTGGCAACTTTGGTCACCCCCATGTAACTTATAGGGCAGGAACAGTACAGTTTTCAAAACGTGTTTTTCAGCCCGGAATAAACGCTTTTTCTCAGCCCTTGGAATCGCAGTGTAACTGCCTGGCTCAGAAGAGCACACTGAGTCAGCCCTTAACCCCAGTGTGCAGAAATTGTCAAAACGAGTTTTTCAGCAGAAATAAACACGTTTTGGCAACTTTGGTCACCCCCATTTAAGTTATAGGGCAGGAACAGCACACTTTTCAAAACGTGTTTTTCAGCCCGAAATAAACGCGTTTTCTCAGCCCTTGGAATCGCAGTGTAACTGCCTGCCTCAGAAGAGCACACTGAGTCAGCCCTTAACCCCAGTGTGCAGAAATTGTCAAAACGTGTTTTTCAGCAGAAATAAACACGTTTTGGCAACTTTGGTCACCACCATGTAACTTATAGGGAAGGAACAGCACACTTTTCAAAACGTGTTTTTCAGCCCGAAATAAACGCTTTTTCTCAGCCCTTGGAATCGCAGTGTAACTGCCTGGCTCAGAAGAGCACACTGAGTCAGCCCTTAACCCCAGTGATCAGAAATTGTCAAAACGTGTTTTTCAGCAGAAATAAACACGTTTTGGCAACTTTGGTCACCCCCATGTAACTTATAGGGCAGGAACAGCACAGTTTTCAAAACGTGTTTTTCAGCCCGAAATAAACGCGTTTTCTCAGCCCTTAGAATCGCAGTGTAACTGCCTGGCTCAGAAGAGCACACTGAATCAGCCCTTAACCCCCGTGATAGAAAATTATCAAAACGTGTTTTTCAGCAGAAATAAACACGTTTTGGCAACTTTGGTCACCCCCATGTAAGTTATAGGTCAGGAACAGCACAGTTTTCAAAACGTGTTTTTCAGCCTGAAATAAACGCTTTTTCTCAACCCTTGGAATCGCAGTGTAACTGTCTGGCTCAGAAGAGCATACTGAGTCAGCCCTTAACCCCAGTGATCAGAAATTGTCAAAACGTGTTTTTCAGCAGAAATAAACACGTTTTGGCAACTTTGGTCACCCCCATGTAAGTTATAGGGCAGGAACAGCACAGTTTTCAAAACGTGTTTTTCAGCCCGAAATAAACGCTTTTTCTCAGCCCTTGGAATCGCAGTGTAACTGCCTGGCTCAGAAGAGCCCACTGAATCAGCCCTTAACCCCCGTGATCAGAAATTGTCAAAACGTGTTTTTCAGCAGAAATAAACACGTTTTGGCAACTTTGGTCACCCCCATGTAAGTTATAGGGCAGGAACAGCACACTATTCAAAACGTGTTTTTCAACCCGAAATAAACGCGTTTTATCAGCCCTTAGAATCGCAGTGTAACTGCCTGGCTCAGAAGAGCACACTGAGTCAGCCCTTAACCCCAGTGTGCAGAAATTGTCAAAACGTGTTTTTCAGCAGAAATAAACACGTTTTGGCAACTTTGGTCACCCCCATGTAACTTATAGGGCAGGAACAGTACAGTTTTCAAAACGTGTTTTTCAGCCCGGAATAAACGCTTTTTCTCAGCCCTTGGAATCGCAGTGTAACTGCCTGGCTCAGAAGAGCACACTGAGTCAGCCCTTAACCCCAGTGTGCAGAAATTGTCAAAACGAGTTTTTCAGCAGAAATAAACACGTTTTGGCAACTTTGGTCACCCCCATTTAAGTTATAGGGCAGGAACAGCACAGTTTTCAAAACGTGTTTTTCAGCCCGAAATAAACGCGTTTTCTCAGCCCTTGGAATCGCAGTGTAACTGCCTGCCTCAGAAGAGCCCACCGAATCAGCCCTTAACCCCAGTGATCAGAAATTGTCAAAACGTGTTTTTCAGCAGAAATAAACACGTTTTGGCAACTTTGGTCACCCCCATGTAACTTATAGGGCAGGAACAGCACAGTTTTCAAAACGTGTTTTTCAGCCCGAAATAAACGCGTTTTCTCAGCCCTTAGAATCGCAGTGTAACTGCCTGGCTCAGAAGAGCACACTGAGTCAGCCCTTAACCCCAGTGTGCAGAAATTGTCAAAACGAGTTTTTCAGCAGAAATAAACACGTTTTGGCAACTTTGGTCACCCCCATGTAACTTATAGGGCAGGAACAGCAAACTTTTCAAAACGTGTTTTTCAGCCCGAAATAAACGCTTTTTCTCAGCCCTTAGAATCGCAGTGTAACTGCCTGGCTCAGAAGAGCACACTGAGTCAGCCCTTAACCCCAGTGTGCAGAAATTGTCAAAACGTGTTTTTCAGCAGAAATAAACACGTTTTGGCAACTTTGGTCACCCCCATGTAACTTATAGGGCAGGAACAGTACAGTTTTCAAAACGTGTTTTTCAGCCCGGAATAAACGCTTTTTCTCAGCCCTTGGAATCGCAGTGTAACTGCCTGCCTCAGAAGAGCACACTAAGTCAGCCCTTAACCCCAGTGTGCAGAAATTGTCAAAACGAGTTTTTCAGCAGAAATAAACACGTTTTGGCAACTTTGGTCACCCCCATTTAAGTTATAGGGCAGGAACAGCACAGTTTTCAAAACGTGTTTTTCAGCACGAAATAAACGCTTTTTCTCAGCCCTTGGAATCGCAGTGTAACTGCCTGGCTCAGAAGAGCACACTGAGTCAGCCCTTAACCCCAGTGATCAGAAATTGTCAAAACGTGTTTTTCAGCTGAAAGAAACACGTTTTGGCAACTTTGGTCACCCCCATGTAACTTATAGGGCAGGAACAGCACAGTTTTCAAAACGTGTTTTTCAGCCCGAAATAAACGCGTTTTCTCAGCCCTTAGAATCGCAGTGTAACTGCCTGGCTCAGAAGAGCACACTGAATCAGCCCTTAACCCCCGTGATAGAAAATTATCAAAACGTGTTTTTCAGCAGAAATAAACACGTTTTGGCAACTTTGGTCACCCCCATGTAAGTTATAGGTCAGGAACAGCACAGTTTTCAAAACGTGTTTTTCAGCCCGAAATAAACGCTTTTTCTCAGCCCTTGGAATCGCAGTGTAACTGCCTGGCTCAGAAGAGCACACTGAGTCAGCCCTTAACCCCAGTGTGCAGAAATTGTCAAAACGTGTTTTTAAGCAGAAATAAACACGTTTTGGCCACTTTGGTCACCCCCATGTAAGTTATAGGGCTGGAACAGCACAGTTTTCAAAACGTGTTTTTCAGCCCGAAATAAACGCTTTTTCTCAGCCCTTGGAATCGCAGTGTAACTGCCTGGCTCAGAAGAGCCCACTGAATCAGCCCTTAACCCCCGTGATCAGAAATTGTCAAAACGTGTTTTTCAGCAGAAATAAACACGTTTTGGCAACTTTGGTCACCCCCATGTAAGTTATAGGGCAGGAACAGCACACTATTCAAAACGTGTTTTTCAACCCGAAATAAACGCGTTTTATCAGCCCTTAGAATCGCAGTGTAACTGCCTGGCTCAGAAGAGCACACTGAGTCAGCCCTTAACCCCAGTGTGCAGAAATTGTCAAAACGTGTTTTTCAGCAGAAATAAACACGTTTTGGCAACTTTGGTCACCCCCATGTAACTTATAGGGCAGGAACAGTACAGTTTTCAAAACGTGTTTTTCAGCCCGGAATAAACGCTTTTTCTCAGCCCTTGGAATCGCAGTGTAACTGCCTGGCTCAGAAGAGCACACTGAGTCAGCCCTTAACCCCAGTGTGCAGAAATTGTCAAAACGAGTTTTTCAGCAGAAATAAACACGTTTTGGCAACTTTGGTCACCCCCATTTAAGTTATAGGGCAGGAACAGCACAGTTTTCAAAACGTGTTTTTCAGCCCGAAATAAACGCGTTTTCTCAGCCCCTTGGAATCGCAGTGTAACTGCCTGCCTCAGAAGAGCCCACCGAATCAGCCCTTAACCCCAGTGATCAGAAATTGTCAAAACGTGTTTTTCAGCAGAAATAAACACGTTTTGGCAACTTTGGTCACCCCCATGTAACTTATAGGGCAGGAACAGCACAGTTTTCAAAACGTGTTTTTCAGCCCGAAATAAACGCGTTTTCTCAGCCCTTAGAATCGCAGTGTAACTGCCTGGCTCAGAAGAGCACACTGAGTCAGCCCTTAACCCCAGTGTGCAGAAATTGTCAAAACGAGTTTTTCAGCAGAAATAAACACGTTTTGGCAACTTTGGTCACCCCCATTTAAGTTATAGGGCAGGAACAGCACAGTTTTCAAAACGTGTTTTTCAGACCGAAATAAACGCTTTTTCTCAGCCCTTGGAATCGGAGTGTAACTGCCTGGCTCAGAAGAGCACACTGAGTCAGCCCTTAACCCCAGTGATCAGAAATTGTCAAAACGTGTTTTTCAGCAGAAATAAACACGTTTTGGCAACTTTGGTCACCCCCATGTAACTTATAGGGCAGGAACAGCAAACTTTTCAAAACGTGTTTTTCAGCCCGAAATAAACGCTTTTTCTCAGCCCTTGGAATCGCAGTGTAACTGCCTGGCTCAGAAGAGCACACTGAGTCAGCCCTTAACCTCATTTATCAGAAATTGTCAAAACGTATTTTTCAGCAGAAATAAACACGTTTTGGCAACTTTGGTCACCCCCATGTAAGTTATAGGGCAGGAACAGCACAGTTTCAAAATGTGTTTTTCAGACCGAAATAAACGCTTTTTCTCAGCCTTTGGAATCGCAGTGTAACTGCCTGGCTCAGAAGAGTACACTGAGTCAGCCCTTAACCCCAGTGATCAGAAATTGTCAAAACGTGTTTTTCAGCAGAAATAAACACGTTTTGGCAACTTTGGTCACCCCCATTTAACTTATAGGGCAGGAACAGCACACTTTCAAAACGTGTTTTTCAGCCCGAAATAAACGCGTTTTCTCAGCCCTTAGAATCGCAGTGTAACTGCCTGGCTCAGAAAAGCACACTGAATCAGCCCTTAACCCCAGTGATCAGAAATTGTCAAAACGTGTTTTTCAGCAGAAATAAACACGTTTTGGCAACTTTGGTCACCCCCATGTAAGTTATAGGGCAGGAACAGCACAGTTTTCAAAACGTGTTTTTCAGCCCGAAATAAACGCTTTTTCTCAGCCCTTAGAATCGCAGTGTAACTGCCTGGCTCAGAAGAGCACACTGAGTCAGCCCTTAACCCCAGTGTGCAGAAATTGTCAAAACGTGTTTTTCAGCAGAAATAAACACGTTTTGGCAACTTTGGTCACCCCCATGTAACTTATAGGGCAGGAACAGTACAGTTTTCAAAACGTGTTTTTCAGCCCGGAATAAACGCTTTTTCTCAGCCCTTGGAATCGCAGTGTAACTGCCTGGCTCAGAAGAGCACACTGAGTCAGCCCTTAACCCCAGTGTGCAGAAATTGTCAAAACGAGTTTTTCAGCAGAAATAAACACGTTTTGGCAACTTTGGTCACCCCCATTTAAGTTATAGGGCAGGAACAGCACAGTTTTCAAAACGTGTTTTTCAGCCCGAAATAAACGCGTTTTCTCAGCCCTTGGAATCGCAGTGTAACTGCCTGCCTCAGAAGAGCCCACCGAATCAGCCCTTAACCCCAGTGATCAGAAATTGTCAAAACGTGTTTTTCAGCAGAAATAAACACGTTTTGGCAACTTTGGTCACCCCCATGTAACTTATAGGGCAGGAACAGCACAGTTTTCAAAACGTGTTTTTCAGCCCGAAATAAACGCGTTTTCTCAGCCCTTAGAATCGCAGTGTAACTGCCTGGCTCAGAAGAGCACACTGAGTCAGCCCTTAACCCCAGTGTGCAGAAATTGTCAAAACGAGTTTTTCAGCAGAAATAAACACGTTTTGGCAACTTTGGTCACCCCCATTTAAGTTATAGGGCAGGAACAGCACAGTTTTCAAAACGTGTTTTTCAGACCGAAATAAACGCTTTTTCTCAGCCCTTGGAATCGGAGTGTAACTGCCTGGCTCAGAAGAGCACACTGAGTCAGCCCTTAACCCCAGTGATCAGAAATTGTCAAAACGTGTTTTTCAGCAGAAATAAACACGTTTTGGCAACTTTGGTCACCCCCATGTAACTTATAGGGCAGGAACAGCAAACTTTTCAAAACGTGTTTTTCAGCCCGAAATAAACGCTTTTTCTCAGCCCTTAGAATCGCAGTGTAACTGCCTGGCTCAGAAGAGCACACTGAGTCAGCCCTTAACCCCAGTGTGCAGAAATTGTCAAAACGTGTTTTTCAGCAGAAATAAAAACGTTTTGGCAACTTTGGTCACCCCCATGTAACTTATAGGGCAGGAACAGTACAGTTTTCAAAACGTGTTTTTCAGCCCGGAATAAACGCTTTTTCTCAGCCCTTGGAATCGCAGTGTAACTGCCTGCCTCAGAAGAGCACACTAAGTCAGCCCTTAACCCCAGTGTGCAGAAATTGTCAAAACGAGTTTTTCAGCAGAAATAAACACGTTTTGGCAACTTTGGTCACCCCCATTTAAGTTATAGGGCAGGAACAGCACAGTTTTCAAAACGTGTTTTTCAGACCGAAATAAACGCTTTTTCTCAGCCCTTGGAATCGCAGTGTAACTGCCTGGCTCAGAAGAGCACACTGAATCAGCCCTTAACCCCAGTGATCAGAAATTATCAAAACGTGTTTTTCAGCAGAAATAAACACGTTTTGGCAACTTTGGTCACCCCCATGTAAGTTATAGGGCAGGAACAGCACAGTTTTCAAAACGTGTTTTTCAGCCCGAAATAAACGCTTTTTCTCAGCCCTTGGAATCGCAGTGTAACTGCCTGGCTCAGAAGAGCACACTGAGTCAGCCCTTAACCCCAGTGATCAGAAATTGTCAAAACGTGTTTTTCAGCAGAAATAAACACGTTTTGGCAACTTTGGTCACCCCCATGTAACTTATAGGGCAGGAACAGCAAACTTTTCAAAACGTGTTTTTCAGCCCAAAATAAACGCATTTTCTCAGACCTTAGAATCGCAGTGTAACTGCCTGGCTCAGAAGAGCACACTGAGTCAGCCCTTAACCCCAGTGTGCAGAAATTGTCAAAACGTGTTTTTCAGCAGAAATAAACACGTTTTGGCAACTTTGGTCACCCCCATGTAAGTTATAGGGCAGGAACAGCACAGTTTTCAAAACGTGTTTTTCAGACCGAAATAAACGCTTTTTCTCAGCCCTTGGAATCGCAGTGTAACTGCCTGGCTCAGAAGAGCACACTGAGTCAGCCCTTAACCTCAGTGATCAGAAATTGTCAAAACGTGTTTTTCAGCAGAAATAAACATGTTTTGGCAACTTTGGTCACCCCCATTTAAGTTATAGGGCAGGAACAGCACACTTTTCAAAACGTGTTTTTCAGCCCGAAATAAACGCGTTTTCTCAGCCCTTGGAATCGCAGTGTAACTGCCTGCCTCAGAAGAGCACACTGAGTCAGCCCTTAACCCCAGTGTGCAGAAATTGTCAAAACGTGTTTTTCAGCAGAAATAAACACGTTTTGGCAACTTTGGTCACCCCCATGTAAGTTATAGGGCAGGAACAGCACAGTTTTCAAAACGTGTTTTTCAGGCCGAAATAAACGCTTTTTCTCAGCCCTTGGAATCGCAGTGTAACTGCCTGGCTCAGAAGAGCACACTGAGTCAGCCCTTAACCTCAGTGATCAGATATTGTCAAAACGTGTTTTTCAGCAGAAATAAACACGTTTTGGCAACTTTGGTCACCCCCATGTAACTTATAGGGCAGGAACAGCACACTTTTCAAAACGTGTTTTTCAGCCCGAAATAAACGCGTTTTCTCAGCCCTTAGAATCGCAGTGTAACTGCCTGGCTCAGAAGAGCACACTGAGTCAGCCCTTAACCCCAGTGTGCAGAAATTGTCAAAACGTGTTTTTTAGCAGAAATAAACACGTTTTGGCAACTTTGGTCACCCCCATGTAACTTATAGGGCAGGAACAGCACACTTTTCAAAACGTGTTTTTCAGCCCGAAATAAACGCTTTTTCTCAGCCCTTGGAATCGCAGTGTAACTGCCTGGCTCAGAAGAGCACACTGAATCAGCCCTTAACCCCAGTGATCAGAAATTGTCAAAACGTGTTTTTCAGCAGAAATAAACACGTTTTGGCAACTTTGGTCACCCCCATGTAAGTTATAGGGCAGGAACAGCACAGTTTTCAAAACGTGTTTTTCAGCCCATAATAAACGCTTTTTCTCAGCCCTTGGAATCGCAGTGTAACTGCCTGGCTCAGAAGAGCCCACTGAATCAGCCCTTAACCCCAGTGATCAGAAATTGTCAAAACGTGTTTTTCAGCAGAAATAAACACGTTTTGGCAACTTTGGTCACCCCCATGTAAGTTATAGGGCAGGAACAGCACAGTTTTCAAAACGTGTTTTTCAGCCCGAAATAAACGCTTTTTCTCAGCCCTTGGAATCGCAGTGTAACTGCCTGGCTCAGAAGAGCACACTTAGTCAGCCCTTAACCTCAGTGATCAGAAATTGTCAAAACGTGTTTTTCAGCAGAAATAAACACGTTTTGGCAACTTTGGTCACCCACATTTAAGTTATAGGGCAGGAACAGCACACTTTTCAAAACGTGTTTTTCAGCCCGAAATAAACGCGTTTTCTCAGCCCTTGGAATCGCAGTGTAACTGCCTGCCTCAGAAGAGCACACTGAGTCAGCCCTTAACCCCAGTGTGCAGAAATTGTCAAAACGTGTTTTTCAGCAGAAATAAACACGTTTTGGCAACTTTGGTCACCAGCATGTAACTTATAGGGCAGGAACAGCACACTTTTCAAAACGTGTTTTTCAGCCCGAAATAAACGCTTTTTCTCAGCCCTTGGAATCGCAGTGTAACTGCCTGGCTCAGAAGAGCACACTGAGTCAGCCCTTAACCCCAGTGATCAGAAATTGTCAAAACGTGTTTTTCAGCAGAAAGAAACACGTTTTGGCAACTTTGGTCACCCCCATGTAACTTATAGGGCAGGAACAGCACAGTTTTCAAAACGTGTTTTTCAGTCCGAAATAAACGCGTTTTCTCAGCCCTTAGAATCGCAGTGTAACTGCCTGGCTCAGAAGAGCACACTGAATCAGCCCTTAACCCCCGTGATAGAAAATTATCAAAACGTGTTTTTCAGCAGAAATAAACACGTTTTGGCAACTTTGGTCACCCCCATGTAAGTTATAGGTCAGGAACAGCACAGTTTTCAAAACGTGTTTTTCAGCCCGAATTAAACGCTTTTTCTCAACCCTTGGAATCGCAGTGTAACTGCCTGGCTCAGAAGAGCACACTGAATCAGCCCTTAACCCCAGTGATCAGAAATTGTCAAAACGTGTTTTTCAGCAGAAATAAACACGTTTTGGCAACTTTGGTCACCCCCATGTAAGTTATAGGGCAGGAACAGCACAATTTTCAAAACGTGTTTTTCAGCCCGAAATAAACGCGTTTTCTCAGCCCTTGGAATCGCAGTGTAACTGCCTGACTCAGAAGAGCACACTGAGTCAGCCCTTAACCTCAGTGATCAGAAATTGTCAAAACGTGTTTTTCAGCAGAAATAAACACGTTTTGGCAACTTTGGTCACCACCATGTAACTTATAGGGCAGGAACAGCACAGTTTTCAAAACGTGTTTTTCAGCCCGAAATAAACGCTTTTTCTCAGCCCTTGGAATCGCAGTGTAACTGCCTGGCTCAGAAGAGCACACTGAGTCAGCCCTTAACCCCAGTGATCAGAAATTGTCAAAACGTGTTTTTCAGCAGAAATAAACACGTTTTGGCAACTTTGGTCACCCCCATGTAACTTATAGGGCAGGAACAGCACAGTTTTCAAAACGTGTTTTTCAGCCCGAAATAAACGCGTTTTCTCAGCCCTTAGAATCGCAGTGTAACAGCCTGGCTCAGAAGAGCACACTGAATCAGCCCTTAACCCCCGTGATAGGAAATTGTCAAAACGTGTTTTTCAGCAGAAATAAACACGTTTTGGCAACTTTGGTCACCCCCATGTAAGTTATAGGTCAGGAACAGCACAGTTTTCAAAACGTGTTTTTCAGCCCGAAATAAACGCTTTTTCTCAACCCTTGGAATCGCAGTGTAACTGCCTGGCTCAGAAGAGCACACTGAGTCAGCCCTTAACCCCAGTGATCAGAAATTGTCAAAACGTGTTTTTCAGCTGAAATAAACACGTTTTGGCAACTTTGGTCACCCCCATGTAAGTTATAGGGCAGGAACAGCACAGTTTTCAAAACGTGTTTTTCAGCCCGAAATAAACGCTTTATCTCAGCCCTTGGAATCGCAGTGTAAGTGCCTGGCTCAGAAGAGCACACTGAGTCAGCTTTTAACCCCAGTGTGCAGAAATTGTCAAAACGTGTTTTTAAGCAGAAATAAACACGTTTTGGCAACTTTGGTCACCCCCATGTAAGTTATAGGGCTGGAACAGCACAGTTTTCAAAACGTGTTTTTCAGCCCGAAATAAACGCTTTTTCTCAGCCCTTGGAATCGCAGTGTAACTGCCTGGCTCAGAAGAGCCCACTGAATCAGCCCTTAACCCCCGTGATCAGAAATTGTCAAAACGTGTTTTTCAGCAGAAATAAACACGTTTTGGCAACTTTGGTCACCCCCATGTAAGTTATAGGGCAGGAACAGCACACTATTCAAAACGTGTTTTTCAACCCGAAATAAACGCGTTTTATCAGCCCTTAGAATCGCAGTGTAACTGCCTGGCTCAGAAGAGCACACTGAGTCAGCCCTTAACCCCAGTGTGCAGAAATTGTCAAAACGTGTTTTTCAGCAGAAATAAACACGTTTTGGCAACTTTGGTCACCCCCATGTAACTTATAGGGCAGGAACAGTACAGTTTTCAAAACGTGTTTTTCAGCCCGGAATAAACGCTTTTTCTCAGCCCTTGGAATCGCAGTGTAACTGCCTGGCTCAGAAGAGCACACTGAGTCAGCCCTTAACCCCAGTGTGCAGAAATTGTCAAAACGTGTTTTTCAGCAGAAATAAACACGTTTTGGCAACTTTGGTCACCCCCATTTAAGTTATAGGGCAGGAACAGCACAGTTTTCAAAACGTGTTTTTCAGCCCGAAATAAACGCGTTTTCTCAGCCCTTGGAATCGCAGTGTAACTGCCTGCCTCAGAAGAGCACACTGAGTCAGCCCTTAACCCCAGTGTGCAGAAATTGTCAAAACGAGTTTTTCAGCAGAAATAAACACGTTTTGGCAACTTTGGTCACCCACATTTAAGTTATAGGGCAGGAACAGCACAGTTTTCAAAACGTGTTTTTCACACCGAAATAAACGCTTTTTCTCAGCCCTTGGAATCGCAGTGTAACTGCCTGGCTCAGAAGAGCACACTGAGTCAGCCCTTAACCCCAGTGATCAGAAATTGTCAAAACGTGTTTTTCAGCAGAAATAAACACGTTTTGGCAACTTTGGTCACCCCCATGTAACTTATAGGGCAGGAACAGTACAGTTTTCAAAACGTGTTTTTCAGCCCGAAATAAACGCGTTTTCTCAGCCCTTGGAATCGCAGTGTAACTGCCTGGCTCAGAAGAGCACACTGAGTCAGCCCTTAACCCCAGTGTGCAGAAATTGTCAAAACGAGTTTTTCAGCAGAAATAAACACGTTTTGGCAACTTTGGTCACCCCCATGTAAGTTATAGGGCAGGAACTGCACAGTTTTCAAAACGTGTTTTTCAGCCCGAAATAAACGCGTTTTCTCAGCCCTTGGAATCGCAGTGTAACTGCCTGCCTCAGAAGAGCCCACCGAATCAGCCCTTAACCCCAGTGATCAGAAATTGTCAAAACGTGTTTTTCAGCAGAAATAAACACGTTTTGGCAACTTTGGTCACCCCCATGTAAGTTATAGGGCAGGAACAGCACAGTTTTCAAAACGTGTTTTTCAGCCCGAAATAAACGCTTTTTCTCAGCCCTTGGAATCGCAGTGTAACTGCCTGGCTCAGAAGAGCACACTGAGTCAGCCCTTAACCTCATTTATCAGAAATTGTCAAAACGTATTTTTCAGCAGAAATAAACACGTTTTGGCAACTTTGGTCACCCCCATGTAAGTTATAGGGCAGGAACAGCACAGTTTCAAAATGTGTTTTTCAGACCGAAATAAACGCTTTTTCTCAGCCTTTGGAATCGCAGTGTAACTGCCTGGCTCAGAAGAGTACACTGAGTCAGCCCTTAACCCCAGTGATCAGAAATTGTCAAAACGTGTTTTTCAGCAGAAATAAACATGTTTTGGCAACTTTGGTCACCCCCATTTAACTTATAGGGCAGGAACAGCACACTTTCAAAACGTGTTTTTCAGCCCGAAATAAACGCGTTTTCTCAGCCCTTAGAATCGCAGTGTAACTGCCTGGCTCAGAAAAGCACACTGAATCAGCCCTTAACCCCAGTGATCAGAAATTGTCAAAACGTGTTTTTCAGCAGAAATAAACACGTTTTGGCAACTTTGGTCACCCCCATGTAAGTTATAGGGCAGGAACAGCACAGTTTTCAAAACGTGTTTTTCAGCCCGAAATAAACGCTTTTTCTCAGCCCTTAGAATCGCAGTGTAACTGCCTGGCTCAGAAGAGCACACTGAGTCAGCCCTTAACCCCAGTGTGCAGAAATTGTCAAAACGTGTTTTTCAGCAGAAATAAACACGTTTTGGCAACTTTGGTCACCCCCATGTAACTTATAGGGCAGGAACAGTACAGTTTTCAAAACGTGTTTTTCAGCCCGGAATAAACGCTTTTTCTCAGCCCTTGGAATCGCAGTGTAACTGCCTGGCTCAGAAGAGCACACTGAGTCAGCCCTTAACCCCAGTGTGCAGAAATTGTCAAAACGAGTTTTTCAGCAGAAATAAACACGTTTTGGCAACTTTGGTCACCCCCATTTAAGTTATAGGGCAGGAACAGCACAGTTTTCAAAACGTGTTTTTCAGCCCGAAATAAACGCGTTTTCTCAGCCCTTGGAATCGCAGTGTAACTGCCTGCCTCAGAAGAGCCCACCGAATCAGCCCTTAACCCCAGTGATCAGAAATTGTCAAAACGTGTTTTTCAGCAGAAATAAACACGTTTTGCCAACTTTGGTCACCCCCATGTAACTTATAGGGCAGGAACAGCACAGTTTTCAAAACGTGTTTTTCAGCCCGAAATAAACGCGTTTTCTCAGCCCTTAGAATCGCAGTGTAACTGCCTGGCTCAGAAGAGCACACTGAGTCAGCCCTTAACCCCAGTGTGCAGAAATTGTCAAAACGAGTTTTTCAGCAGAAATAAACACGTTTTGGCAACTTTGGTCCCCCCATTTAAGTTATAGGGCAGGAACAGCACAGTTTTCAAAACGTGTTTTTCAGACCGAAATAAACGCTTTTTCTCAGCCCTTGGAATCGCAGTGTAACTGCCTGGCTCAGAAGAGCACACTGAATCAGCCCTTAACCCCAGTGATCAGAAATTATCAAAACGTGTTTTTCAGCAGAAATAAACACGTTTTGGCAACTTTGGTCACCCCCATGTAAGTTATAGGGCAGGAACAGCACAGTTTTCAAAACGTGTTTTTCAGCCCGAAATAAACGCTTTTTCTCAGCCCTTGGAATCGCAGTGTAACTGCCTGGCTCAGAAGAGCACACTGAGTCAGCCCTTAACCCCAGTGATCAGAAATTGTCAAAACGTGTTTTTCAGCAGAAATAAACACGTTTTGGCAACTTTGGTCACCCCCATGTAACTTATAGGGCAGGAACAGCAAACTTTTCAAAACGTGTTTTTCAGCCCGAAATAAACGCTTTTTCTCAGCCCTTGGAATCGCAGTGTAACTGCCTGGCTCAGAAGAGCCCACTGAATCAGCCCTTAACCCCAGTGATCAGAAATTGTCAAAACGTGTTTTTCAGCAGAAATAAACACGTTTTGGCAACTTTGGTCACCCCCATGTAAGTTATAGGGCAGGAACAGCACAGTTTTCAAAACGTGTTTTTCAGCCCGAAATAAACGCTTTTTCTCAGCCCTTGGAATCGCAGTGTAACTGCCTGGCTCAGAAGAGCACACTGAGTCAGCCCTTAACCTCAGTGATCAGAAATTGTCAAAACGTGTTTTTCAGCAGAAATAAACACGTTTTGGCAACTTTGGTCACCCCCATTTAAGTTATAGGGCAGGAACAGCACACTTTTCAAAACGTGTTTTTCAGCCCGAAATAAACGCGTTTTCTCAGCCCTTGGAATCGCAGTGTAACTGCCTGCCTCAGAAGAGCACACTGAGTCAGCCCTTAACCCCAGTGTGCAGAAATTGTCAAAACGTGTTTTTCAGCAGAAATAAACACGTTTTGGCAACTTTGGTCACCACCATGTAACTTATAGGGCAGGAACAGCACACTTTTCAAAACGTGTTTTTCAGCCCGAAATAAACGCTTTTTCTCAGCCCTTGGAATCGCAGTGTAACTGCCTGGCTCAGAAGAGCACACTGAGTCAGCCCTTAACCTCAGTGATCAGAAATTGTCAAAACGTGTTTTTCAGCAGAAATAAACATGTTTTGGCAACTTTGGTCACCCCCATTTAAGTTATAGGGCAGGAACAGCACACTTTTCAAAACGTGTTTTTCAGCCCGAAATAAACGCGTTTTCTCAGCCCTTGGAATCGCAGTGTAACTGCCTGCCTCAGAAGAGCACACTGAGTCAGCCCTTAACCCCAGTGTGCAGAAATTGTCAAAACGTGTTTTTCAGCAGAAATAAACACGTTTTGGCAACTTTGGTCACCCCCATGTAAGTTATAGGGCAGGAACAGCACACTTTTCAAAACGTGTTTTTCAGCCCGAAATAAACGCTTTTTCTCAGCCCTTGGAATCGCAGTGTAACTGCCTGGCTCAGAAGAGCACACTGAATCAGCCCTTAACCCCAGTGATCAGAAATTGTCAAAACGTGTTTTTCAGCAGAAATAAACACGTTTTGGCAACTTTGGTCACCCCCATGTAAGTTATAGGGCAGGAACAGCACAGTTTTCAAAACGTGTTTTTCAGCCCGAAATAAACGCTTTTTCTCAGCCCTTGGAATCGCAGTGTAACTGCCTGGCTCAGAAGAGCCCACTGAATCAGCCCTTAACCCCAGTGATCAGAAATTGTCAAAACGTGTTTTTCAGCCGAAATAAACACGTTTTGGCAACTTTGGTCACCCCCATGTAAGTTATAGGGCAGGAACAGCACAATTTTCAAAACGTGTTTTTCAGCCCGAAATAAACGCGTTTTCTCAGCCCTTGGAATCGCAGTGTAACTGCCTGGCTCAGAAGAGCACACTGAGTCAGCCCTTAACATCAGTGATCAGAAATTGTCACAACGTGTTTTTCAGCAGAAATAAACACGTTTTGGCAACTTTGGTCACCCCCATGTAACTTATAGGCAGGAACAGCACACTTTTCAAAACGTGTTTTTCAGCCCGAAATAAACGCGTTTTCTCAGCCCTTAGAATCGCAGTGTAACTGCCTGGCTCAGAAGAGCACACTGAGTCAGCCCTTAGCCCCAGTGTGCAGAAATTGTCAAAACGTGTTTTTCAGCAGAAATAAACACGTTTTGGCAACTTTGGTCACCCCCATGTAAGTTATAGGGCAGGAACAGCACAGTTTTCAAAACGTGTTTTTCAGGCCGAAATAAACGCTTTTTCTCAGCCCTTGGAATCGCAGTGTAACTGCCTGGCTCAGAAGAGCACACTGAGTCAGCCCTTAACCTCAGTGATCAGAAATTGTCAAAACGTTTTTTTCAGCAGAAATAAACACGTTTTGGCAACTTTGGTCACCCCCATGTAACTTATAGGGCAGGAACAGCACACTTTTCAAAACGTGTTTTTCAGCCCGAAATAAACGCGTTTTCTCAGCCCTTAGAATCACAGTGTAACTGCCTGGCTCAGAAGAGCACACTGAGTCAGCCCTTAACCCCAGTGTGCAGAAATTGTCAAAACGTGTTTTTCAGCAGAAATAAACACGTTTTGGCAACTTTGGTCACCCCCATGTAAGTTATAGTGCAGGAACAGCACAGTTTTCAAAACGTGTTTTTCAGCCCGAACTAAACGCTTTTTCTCAGCCCTTGGAATCGCAGTGTAACTGCCTGGCTCAGAAGAGCACACTGAGTCAGCCCTTAACCCCAGTGTGCAGAAATTGTCAAAACGTGTTTTTTAGCAGAAATAAACACGTTTTGGCAACTTTGGTCACCCCCATGTAACTTATAGGGCAGGAACAGCACACTTTTCAAAACGTGTTTTTCAGCCCGAAATAAACGCTTTTTCTCAGCCCTTGGAATCGCAGTGTAACTGCCTGGCTCAGAAGAGCACACTGAATCAGCCCTTAACCCCAGTGATCAGAAATTGTCAAAACGTGTTTTTCAGCAGAAATAAACACGTTTTGGCAACTTTGGTCACCCCCATGTAAGTTATAGGGCAGGAACAGCACAGTTTTCAAAACGTGTTTTTCAGCCCGAAATAAACGCTTTTTCTCAGCCCTTGGAATCGCAGTGTAACTGCCTGGCTCAGAAGAGCCCACTGAATCAGCCCTTAACCCCAGTGTGCAGAAATTGTCAAAACGTGTTTTTCAGCAGAAATAAACACGTTTTGGCAACTTTGGTCACCCCCATGTAAGTTATAGGGCAGGAACAGCACAGTTTTCAAAACGTGTTTTTCAGCCCGGAATAAACGCTTTTTCTCAGCCCTTGGAATCGCAGTGTAACTGCCTGGCTCAGAAGAGCACACTGAGTCAGCCCTTAACCCCAGTGTGCAGAAATTGTCAAAACGAGTTTTTCAGCAGAAATAAACACGTTTTGGCAACTTTGGTCACCCCCATTTAAGTTATAGGGCAGGAACAGCACAGTTTTCAAAACGTGTTTTTCAGCCCGAAATAAACGCGTTTTCTCAGCCCCTTGGAATCGCAGTGTAACTGCCTGCCTCAGAAGAGCCCACCGAATCAGCCCTTAACCCCAGTGATCAGAAATTGTCAAAACGTGTTTTTCAGCAGAAATAAACACGTTTTGGCAACTTTGGTCACCCCCATGTAACTTATAGGGCAGGAACAGCACAGTTTTCAAAACGTGTTTTTCAGCCCGAAATAAACGCGTTTTCTCAGCCCTTAGAATCGCAGTGTAACTGCCTGGCTCAGAAGAGCACACTGAGTCAGCCCTTAACCCCAGTGTGCAGAAATTGTCAAAACGAGTTTTTCAGCAGAAATAAACACGTTTTGGCAACTTTGGTCACCCCCATTTAAGTTATAGGGCAGGAACAGCACAGTTTTCAAAACGTGTTTTTCAGACCGAAATAAACGCTTTTTCTCAGCCCTTGGAATCGGAGTGTAACTGCCTGGCTCAGAAGAGCACACTGAGTCAGCCCTTAACCCCAGTGATCAGAAATTGTCAAAACGTGTTTTTCAGCAGAAATAAACACGTTTTGGCAACTTTGGTCACCCCCATGTAACTTATAGGGCAGGAACAGCAAACTTTTCAAAACGTGTTTTTCAGCCCGAAATAAACGCTTTTTCTCAGCCCTTGGAATCGCAGTGTAACTGCCTGGCTCAGAAGAGCACACTGAGTCAGCCCTTAACCTCATTTATCAGAAATTGTCAAAACGTATTTTTCAGCAGAAATAAACACGTTTTGGCAACTTTGGTCACCCCCATGTAAGTTATAGGGCAGGAACAGCACAGTTTCAAAATGTGTTTTTCAGACCGAAATAAACGCTTTTTCTCAGCCTTTGGAATCGCAGTGTAACTGCCTGGCTCAGAAGAGTACACTGAGTCAGCCCTTAACCCCAGTGATCAGAAATTGTCAAAACGTGTTTTTCAGCAGAAATAAACACGTTTTGGCAACTTTGGTCACCCCCATTTAACTTATAGGGCAGGAACAGCACACTTTCAAAACGTGTTTTTCAGCCCGAAATAAACGCGTTTTCTCAGCCCTTAGAATCGCAGTGTAACTGCCTGGCTCAGAAAAGCACACTGAATCAGCCCTTAACCCCAGTGATCAGAAATTGTCAAAACGTGTTTTTCAGCAGAAATAAACACGTTTTGGCAACTTTGGTCACCCCCATGTAAGTTATAGGGCAGGAACAGCACAGTTTTCAAAACGTGTTTTTCAGCCCGAAATAAACGCTTTTTCTCAGCCCTTAGAATCGCAGTGTAACTGCCTGGCTCAGAAGAGCACACTGAGTCAGCCCTTAACCCCAGTGTGCAGAAATTGTCAAAACGTGTTTTTCAGCAGAAATAAACACGTTTTGGCAACTTTGGTCACCCCCATGTAACTTATAGGGCAGGAACAGTACAGTTTTCAAAACGTGTTTTTCAGCCCGGAATAAACGCTTTTTCTCAGCCCTTGGAATCGCAGTGTAACTGCCTGGCTCAGAAGAGCACACTGAGTCAGCCCTTAACCCCAGTGTGCAGAAATTGTCAAAACGAGTTTTTCAGCAGAAATAAACACGTTTTGGCAACTTTGGTCACCCCCATTTAAGTTATAGGGCAGGAACAGCACAGTTTTCAAAACGTGTTTTTCAGCCCGAAATAAACGCGTTTTCTCAGCCCTTGGAATCGCAGTGTAACTGCCTGCCTCAGAAGAGCCCACCGAATCAGCCCTTAACCCCAGTGATCAGAAATTGTCAAAACGTGTTTTTCAGCAGAAATAAACACGTTTTGGCAACTTTGGTCACCCCCATGTAACTTATAGGGCAGGAACAGCACAGTTTTCAAAACGTGTTTTTCAGCCCGAAATAAACGCGTTTTCTCAGCCCTTAGAATCGCAGTGTAACTGCCTGGCTCAGAAGAGCACACTGAGTCAGCCCTTAACCCCAGTGTGCAGAAATTGTCAAAACGAGTTTTTCAGCAGAAATAAACACGTTTTGGCAACTTTGGTCACCCCCATTTAAGTTATAGGGCAGGAACAGCACAGTTTTCAAAACGTGTTTTTCAGACCGAAATAAACGCTTTTTCTCAGCCCTTGGAATCGGAGTGTAACTGCCTGGCTCAGAAGAGCACACTGAGTCAGCCCTTAACCCCAGTGATCAGAAATTGTCAAAACGTGTTTTTCAGCAGAAATAAACACGTTTTGGCAACTTTGGTCACCCCCATGTAACTTATAGGGCAGGAACAGCAAACTTTTCAAAACGTGTTTTTCAGCCCGAAATAAACGCTTTTTCTCAGCCCTTAGAATCGCAGTGTAACTGCCTGGCTCAGAAGAGCACACTGAGTCAGCCCTTAACCCCAGTGTGCAGAAATTGTCAAAACGTGTTTTTCAGCAGAAATAAAAACGTTTTGGCAACTTTGGTCACCCCCATGTAACTTATAGGGCAGGAACAGTACAGTTTTCAAAACGTGTTTTTCAGCCCGGAATAAACGCTTTTTCTCAGCCCTTGGAATCGCAGTGTAACTGCCTGCCTCAGAAGAGCACACTAAGTCAGCCCTTAACCCCAGTGTGCAGAAATTGTCAAAACGAGTTTTTCAGCAGAAATAAACACGTTTTGGCAACTTTGGTCACCCCCATTTAAGTTATAGGGCAGGAACAGCACAGTTTTCAAAACGTGTTTTTCAGACCGAAATAAACGCTTTTTCTCAGCCCTTGGAATCGCAGTGTAACTGCCTGGCTCAGAAGAGCACACTGAATCAGCCCTTAACCCCAGTGATCAGAAATTATCAAAACGTGTTTTTCAGCAGAAATAAACACGTTTTGGCAACTTTGGTCACCCCCATGTAAGTTATAGGGCAGGAACAGCACAGTTTTCAAAACGTGTTTTTCAGCCCGAAATAAACGCTTTTTCTCAGCCCTTGGAATCGCAGTGTAACTGCCTGGCTCAGAAGAGCACACTGAGTCAGCCCTTAACCCCAGTGATCAGAAATTGTCAAAACGTGTTTTTCAGCAGAAATAAACACGTTTTGGCAACTTTGGTCACCCCCATGTAACTTATAGGGCAGGAACAGCAAACTTTTCAAAACGTGTTTTTCAGCCCAAAATAAACGCATTTTCTCAGACCTTAGAATCGCAGTGTAACTGCCTGGCTCAGAAGAGCACACTGAGTCAGCCCTTAACCCCAGTGTGCAGAAATTGTCAAAACGTGTTTTTCAGCAGAAATAAACACGTTTTGGCAACTTTGGTCACCCCCATGTAAGTTATAGGGCAGGAACAGCACAGTTTTCAAAACGTGTTTTTCAGACCGAAATAAACGCTTTTTCTCAGCCCTTGGAATCGCAGTGTAACTGCCTGGCTCAGAAGAGCACACTGAGTCAGCCCTTAACCTCAGTGATCAGAAATTGTCAAAACGTGTTTTTCAGCAGAAATAAACATGTTTTGGCAACTTTGGTCACCCCCATTTAAGTTATAGGGCAGGAACAGCACACTTTTCAAAACGTGTTTTTCAGCCCGAAATAAACGCGTTTTCTCAGCCCTTGGAATCGCAGTGTAACTGCCTGCCTCAGAAGAGCACACTGAGTCAGCCCTTAACCCCAGTGTGCAGAAATTGTCAAAACGTGTTTTTCAGCAGAAATAAACACGTTTTGGCAACTTTGGTCACCCCCATGTAAGTTATAGGGCAGGAACAGCACAGTTTTCAAAACGTGTTTTTCAGGCCGAAATAAACGCTTTTTCTCAGCCCTTGGAATCGCAGTGTAACTGCCTGGCTCAGAAGAGCACACTGAGTCAGCCCTTAACCTCAGTGATCAGATATTGTCAAAACGTGTTTTTCAGCAGAAATAAACACGTTTTGGCAACTTTGGTCACCCCCATGTAACTTATAGGGCAGGAACAGCACACTTTTCAAAACGTGTTTTTCAGCCCGAAATAAACGCGTTTTCTCAGCCCTTAGAATCGCAGTGTAACTGCCTGGCTCAGAAGAGCACACTGAGTCAGCCCTTAACCCCAGTGTGCAGAAATTGTCAAAACGTGTTTTTTAGCAGAAATAAACACGTTTTGGCAACTTTGGTCACCCCCATGTAACTTATAGGGCAGGAACAGCACACTTTTCAAAACGTGTTTTTCAGCCCGAAATAAACGCTTTTTCTCAGCCCTTGGAATCGCAGTGTAACTGCCTGGCTCAGAAGAGCACACTGAATCAGCCCTTAACCCCAGTGATCAGAAATTGTCAAAACGTGTTTTTCAGCAGAAATAAACACGTTTTGGCAACTTTGGTCACCCCCATGTAAGTTATAGGGCAGGAACAGCACAGTTTTCAAAACGTGTTTTTCAGCCCATAATAAACGCTTTTTCTCAGCCCTTGGAATCGCAGTGTAACTGCCTGGCTCAGAAGAGCCCACTGAATCAGCCCTTAACCCCAGTGATCAGAAATTGTCAAAACGTGTTTTTCAGCAGAAATAAACACGTTTTGGCAACTTTGGTCACCCCCATGTAAGTTATAGGGCAGGAACAGCACAGTTTTCAAAACGTGTTTTTCAGCCCGAAATAAACGCTTTTTCTCAGCCCTTGGAATCGCAGTGTAACTGCCTGGCTCAGAAGAGCACACTTAGTCAGCCCTTAACCTCAGTGATCAGAAATTGTCAAAACGTGTTTTTCAGCAGAAATAAACACGTTTTGGCAACTTTGGTCACCCACATTTAAGTTATAGGGCAGGAACAGCACACTTTTCAAAACGTGTTTTTCAGCCCGAAATAAACGCGTTTTCTCAGCCCTTGGAATCGCAGTGTAACTGCCTGCCTCAGAAGAGCACACTGAGTCAGCCCTTAACCCCAGTGTGCAGAAATTGTCAAAACGTGTTTTTCAGCAGAAATAAACACGTTTTGGCAACTTTGGTCACCAGCATGTAACTTATAGGGCAGGAACAGCACACTTTTCAAAACGTGTTTTTCAGCCCGAAATAAACGCTTTTTCTCAGCCCTTGGAATCGCAGTGTAACTGCCTGGCTCAGAAGAGCACACTGAGTCAGCCCTTAACCCCAGTGATCAGAAATTGTCAAAACGTGTTTTTCAGCAGAAAGAAACACGTTTTGGCAACTTTGGTCACCCCCATGTAACTTATAGGGCAGGAACAGCACAGTTTTCAAAACGTGTTTTTCAGTCCGAAATAAACGCGTTTTCTCAGCCCTTAGAATCGCAGTGTAACTGCCTGGCTCAGAAGAGCACACTGAATCAGCCCTTAACCCCCGTGATAGAAAATTATCAAAACGTGTTTTTCAGCAGAAATAAACACGTTTTGGCAACTTTGGTCACCCCCATGTAAGTTATAGGTCAGGAACAGCACAGTTTTCAAAACGTGTTTTTCAGCCCGAATTAAACGCTTTTTCTCAACCCTTGGAATCGCAGTGTAACTGCCTGGCTCAGAAGAGCACACTGAATCAGCCCTTAACCCCAGTGATCAGAAATTGTCAAAACGTGTTTTTCAGCAGAAATAAACACGTTTTGGCAACTTTGGTCACCCCCATGTAAGTTATAGGGCAGGAACAGCACAATTTTCAAAACGTGTTTTTCAGCCCGAAATAAACGCGTTTTCTCAGCCCTTGGAATCGCAGTGTAACTGCCTGACTCAGAAGAGCACACTGAGTCAGCCCTTAACCTCAGTGATCAGAAATTGTCAAAACGTGTTTTTCAGCAGAAATAAACACGTTTTGGCAACTTTGGTCACCACCATGTAACTTATAGGGCAGGAACAGCACAGTTTTCAAAACGTGTTTTTCAGCCCGAAATAAACGCTTTTTCTCAGCCCTTGGAATCGCAGTGTAACTGCCTGGCTCAGAAGAGCACACTGAGTCAGCCCTTAACCCCAGTGATCAGAAATTGTCAAAACGTGTTTTTCAGCAGAAATAAACACGTTTTGGCAACTTTGGTCACCCCCATGTAACTTATAGGGCAGGAACAGCACAGTTTTCAAAACGTGTTTTTCAGCCCGAAATAAACGCGTTTTCTCAGCCCTTAGAATCGCAGTGTAACAGCCTGGCTCAGAAGAGCACACTGAATCAGCCCTTAACCCCCGTGATAGGAAATTGTCAAAACGTGTTTTTCAGCAGAAATAAACACGTTTTGGCAACTTTGGTCACCCCCATGTAAGTTATAGGTCAGGAACAGCACAGTTTTCAAAACGTGTTTTTCAGCCCGAAATAAACGCTTTTTCTCAACCCTTGGAATCGCAGTGTAACTGCCTGGCTCAGAAGAGCACACTGAGTCAGCCCTTAACCCCAGTGATCAGAAATTGTCAAAACGTGTTTTTCAGCTGAAATAAACACGTTTTGGCAACTTTGGTCACCCCCATGTAAGTTATAGGGCAGGAACAGCACAGTTTTCAAAACGTGTTTTTCAGCCCGAAATAAACGCTTTATCTCAGCCCTTGGAATCGCAGTGTAAGTGCCTGGCTCAGAAGAGCACACTGAGTCAGCTTTTAACCCCAGTGTGCAGAAATTGTCAAAACGTGTTTTTAAGCAGAAATAAACACGTTTTGGCAACTTTGGTCACCCCCATGTAAGTTATAGGGCTGGAACAGCACAGTTTTCAAAACGTGTTTTTCAGCCCGAAATAAACGCTTTTTCTCAGCCCTTGGAATCGCAGTGTAACTGCCTGGCTCAGAAGAGCCCACTGAATCAGCCCTTAACCCCCGTGATCAGAAATTGTCAAAACGTGTTTTTCAGCAGAAATAAACACGTTTTGGCAACTTTGGTCACCCCCATGTAAGTTATAGGGCAGGAACAGCACACTATTCAAAACGTGTTTTTCAACCCGAAATAAACGCGTTTTATCAGCCCTTAGAATCGCAGTGTAACTGCCTGGCTCAGAAGAGCACACTGAGTCAGCCCTTAACCCCAGTGTGCAGAAATTGTCAAAACGTGTTTTTCAGCAGAAATAAACACGTTTTGGCAACTTTGGTCACCCCCATGTAACTTATAGGGCAGGAACAGTACAGTTTTCAAAACGTGTTTTTCAGCCCGGAATAAACGCTTTTTCTCAGCCCTTGGAATCGCAGTGTAACTGCCTGGCTCAGAAGAGCACACTGAGTCAGCCCTTAACCCCAGTGTGCAGAAATTGTCAAAACGTGTTTTTCAGCAGAAATAAACACGTTTTGGCAACTTTGGTCACCCCCATTTAAGTTATAGGGCAGGAACAGCACAGTTTTCAAAACGTGTTTTTCAGCCCGAAATAAACGCGTTTTCTCAGCCCTTGGAATCGCAGTGTAACTGCCTGCCTCAGAAGAGCACACTGAGTCAGCCCTTAACCCCAGTGTGCAGAAATTGTCAAAACGAGTTTTTCAGCAGAAATAAACACGTTTTGGCAACTTTGGTCACCCACATTTAAGTTATAGGGCAGGAACAGCACAGTTTTCAAAACGTGTTTTTCACACCGAAATAAACGCTTTTTCTCAGCCCTTGGAATCGCAGTGTAACTGCCTGGCTCAGAAGAGCACACTGAGTCAGCCCTTAACCCCAGTGATCAGAAATTGTCAAAACGTGTTTTTCAGCAGAAATAAACACGTTTTGGCAACTTTGGTCACCCCCATGTAACTTATAGGGCAGGAACAGTACAGTTTTCAAAACGTGTTTTTCAGCCCGAAATAAACGCGTTTTCTCAGCCCTTGGAATCGCAGTGTAACTGCCTGGCTCAGAAGAGCACACTGAGTCAGCCCTTAACCCCAGTGTGCAGAAATTGTCAAAACGAGTTTTTCAGCAGAAATAAACACGTTTTGGCAACTTTGGTCACCCCCATGTAAGTTATAGGGCAGGAACTGCACAGTTTTCAAAACGTGTTTTTCAGCCCGAAATAAACGCGTTTTCTCAGCCCTTGGAATCGCAGTGTAACTGCCTGCCTCAGAAGAGCCCACCGAATCAGCCCTTAACCCCAGTGATCAGAAATTGTCAAAACGTGTTTTTCAGCAGAAATAAACACGTTTTGGCAACTTTGGTCACCCCCATGTAAGTTATAGGGCAGGAACAGCACAGTTTTCAAAACGTGTTTTTCAGCCCGAAATAAACGCTTTTTCTCAGCCCTTGGAATCGCAGTGTAACTGCCTGGCTCAGAAGAGCACACTGAGTCAGCCCTTAACCTCATTTATCAGAAATTGTCAAAACGTATTTTTCAGCAGAAATAAACACGTTTTGGCAACTTTGGTCACCCCCATGTAAGTTATAGGGCAGGAACAGCACAGTTTCAAAATGTGTTTTTCAGACCGAAATAAACGCTTTTTCTCAGCCTTTGGAATCGCAGTGTAACTGCCTGGCTCAGAAGAGTACACTGAGTCAGCCCTTAACCCCAGTGATCAGAAATTGTCAAAACGTGTTTTTCAGCAGAAATAAACATGTTTTGGCAACTTTGGTCACCCCCATTTAACTTATAGGGCAGGAACAGCACACTTTCAAAACGTGTTTTTC
Organism: Atractosteus spatula; assembly: GCF_055471065.1. NCBI lineage: Eukaryota > Metazoa > Chordata > Actinopteri > Semionotiformes > Lepisosteidae > Atractosteus > Atractosteus spatula. The sequence continues at coordinate 2,806,769 of NC_142722.1, forward strand.
AGCCCGAAATAAACGCGTTTTCTCAGCCCTTAGAATCGCAGTGTAACTGCCTGGCTCAGAAAAGCACACTGAATCAGCCCTTAACCCCAGTGATCAGAAATTGTCAAAACGTGTTTTTCAGCAGAAATAAACACGTTTTGGCAACTTTGGTCACCCCCATGTAAGTTATAGGGCAGGAACAGCACAGTTTTCAAAACGTGTTTTTCAGCCCGAAATAAACGCTTTTTCTCAGCCCTTAGAATCGCAGTGTAACTGCCTGGCTCAGAAGAGCACACTGAGTCAGCCCTTAACCCCAGTGTGCAGAAATTGTCAAAACGTGTTTTTCAGCAGAAATAAACACGTTTTGGCAACTTTGGTCACCCCCATGTAACTTATAGGGCAGGAACAGTACAGTTTTCAAAACGTGTTTTTCAGCCCGGAATAAACGCTTTTTCTCAGCCCTTGGAATCGCAGTGTAACTGCCTGGCTCAGAAGAGCACACTGAGTCAGCCCTTAACCCCAGTGTGCAGAAATTGTCAAAACGAGTTTTTCAGCAGAAATAAACACGTTTTGGCAACTTTGGTCACCCCCATTTAAGTTATAGGGCAGGAACAGCACAGTTTTCAAAACGTGTTTTTCAGCCCGAAATAAACGCGTTTTCTCAGCCCTTGGAATCGCAGTGTAACTGCCTGCCTCAGAAGAGCCCACCGAATCAGCCCTTAACCCCAGTGATCAGAAATTGTCAAAACGTGTTTTTCAGCAGAAATAAACACGTTTTGCCAACTTTGGTCACCCCCATGTAACTTATAGGGCAGGAACAGCACAGTTTTCAAAACGTGTTTTTCAGCCCGAAATAAACGCGTTTTCTCAGCCCTTAGAATCGCAGTGTAACTGCCTGGCTCAGAAGAGCACACTGAGTCAGCCCTTAACCCCAGTGTGCAGAAATTGTCAAAACGAGTTTTTCAGCAGAAATAAACACGTTTTGGCAACTTTGGTCCCCCCATTTAAGTTATAGGGCAGGAACAGCACAGTTTTCAAAACGTGTTTTTCAGACCGAAATAAACGCTTTTTCTCAGCCCTTGGAATCGCAGTGTAACTGCCTGGCTCAGAAGAGCACACTGAATCAGCCCTTAACCCCAGTGATCAGAAATTATCAAAACGTGTTTTTCAGCAGAAATAAACACGTTTTGGCAACTTTGGTCACCCCCATGTAAGTTATAGGGCAGGAACAGCACAGTTTTCAAAACGTGTTTTTCAGCCCGAAATAAACGCTTTTTCTCAGCCCTTGGAATCGCAGTGTAACTGCCTGGCTCAGAAGAGCACACTGAGTCAGCCCTTAACCCCAGTGATCAGAAATTGTCAAAACGTGTTTTTCAGCAGAAATAAACACGTTTTGGCAACTTTGGTCACCCCCATGTAAGTTATAGGGCAGGAACAGCACAGTTTTCAAAACGTGTTTTTCAGCCCGAAATAAACGCTTTTTCTCAGCCCTTGGAATCGCAGTGTAACTGCCTGGCTCAGAAGAGCACACTGAGTCAGCCCTTAACCCCAGTGATCAGAAATTGTCAAAACGTGTTTTTCAGCAGAAATAAACACGTTTTGGCAACTTTGGTCACCCCCATGTAACTTATAGGGCAGGAACAGCAAACTTTTCAAAACGTGTTTTTCAGCCCGAAATAAACGCTTTTTCTCAGCCCTTGGAATCGCAGTGTAACTGCCTGGCTCAGAAGAGCACACTGAGTCAGCCCTTAACCTCAGTGATCAGAAATTGTCAAAACGTGTTTTTCAGCAGAAATAAACACGTTTTGGCAACTTTGGTCACCCCCATTTAAGTTATAGGGCAGGAACAGCACACTTTTCAAAACGTGTTTTTCAGCCCGAAATAAACGCGTTTTCTCAGCCCTTGGAATCGCAGTGTAACTGCCTGCCTCAGAAGAGCACACTGAGTCAGCCCTTAACCCCAGTGTGCAGAAATTGTCAAAACGTGTTTTTCAGCAGAAATAAACACGTTTTGGCAACTTTGGTCACCACCATGTAACTTATAGGGCAGGAACAGCACACTTTTCAAAACGTGTTTTTCAGCCCGAAATAAACGCTTTTTCTCAGCCCTTGGAATCGCAGTGTAACTGCCTGGCTCAGAAGAGCACACTGAGTCAGCCCTTAACCTCAGTGATCAGAAATTGTCAAAACGTGTTTTTCAGCAGAAATAAACATGTTTTGGCAACTTTGGTCACCCCCATTTAAGTTATAGGGCAGGAACAGCACACTTTTCAAAACGTGTTTTTCAGCCCGAAATAAACGCGTTTTCTCAGCCCTTGGAATCGCAGTGTAACTGCCTGCCTCAGAAGAGCACACTGAGTCAGCCCTTAACCCCAGTGTGCAGAAATTGTCAAAACGTGTTTTTCAGCAGAAATAAACACGTTTTGGCAACTTTGGTCACCCCCATGTAAGTTATAGGGCAGGAACAGCACACTTTTCAAAACGTGTTTTTCAGCCCGAAATAAACGCTTTTTCTCAGCCCTTGGAATCGCAGTGTAACTGCCTGGCTCAGAAGAGCACACTGAATCAGCCCTTAACCCCAGTGATCAGAAATTGTCAAAACGTGTTTTTCAGCAGAAATAAACACGTTTTGGCAACTTTGGTCACCCCCATGTAAGTTATAGGGCAGGAACAGCACAGTTTTCAAAACGTGTTTTTCAGCCCGAAATAAACGCTTTTTCTCAGCCCTTGGAATCGCAGTGTAACTGCCTGGCTCAGAAGAGCCCACTGAATCAGCCCTTAACCCCAGTGATCAGAAATTGTCAAAACGTGTTTTTCAGCCGAAATAAACACGTTTTGGCAACTTTGGTCACCCCCATGTAAGTTATAGGGCAGGAACAGCACAATTTTCAAAACGTGTTTTTCAGCCCGAAATAAACGCGTTTTCTCAGCCCTTGGAATCGCAGTGTAACTGCCTGGCTCAGAAGAGCACACTGAGTCAGCCCTTAACATCAGTGATCAGAAATTGTCACAACGTGTTTTTCAGCAGAAATAAACACGTTTTGGCAACTTTGGTCACCCCCATGTAACTTATAGGCAGGAACAGCACACTTTTCAAAACGTGTTTTTCAGCCCGAAATAAACGCGTTTTCTCAGCCCTTAGAATCGCAGTGTAACTGCCTGGCTCAGAAGAGCACACTGAGTCAGCCCTTAGCCCCAGTGTGCAGAAATTGTCAAAACGTGTTTTTCAGCAGAAATAAACACGTTTTGGCAACTTTGGTCACCCCCATGTAAGTTATAGGGCAGGAACAGCACAGTTTTCAAAACGTGTTTTTCAGGCCGAAATAAACGCTTTTTCTCAGCCCTTGGAATCGCAGTGTAACTGCCTGGCTCAGAAGAGCACACTGAGTCAGCCCTTAACCTCAGTGATCAGAAATTGTCAAAACGTTTTTTTCAGCAGAAATAAACACGTTTTGGCAACTTTGGTCACCCCCATGTAACTTATAGGGCAGGAACAGCACACTTTTCAAAACGTGTTTTTCAGCCCGAAATAAACGCGTTTTCTCAGCCCTTAGAATCACAGTGTAACTGCCTGGCTCAGAAGAGCACACTGAGTCAGCCCTTAACCCCAGTGTGCAGAAATTGTCAAAACGTGTTTTTCAGCAGAAATAAACACGTTTTGGCAACTTTGGTCACCCCCATGTAAGTTATAGTGCAGGAACAGCACAGTTTTCAAAACGTGTTTTTCAGCCCGAACTAAACGCTTTTTCTCAGCCCTTGGAATCGCAGTGTAACTGCCTGGCTCAGAAGAGCACACTGAGTCAGCCCTTAACCCCAGTGTGCAGAAATTGTCAAAACGTGTTTTTTAGCAGAAATAAACACGTTTTGGCAACTTTGGTCACCCCCATGTAACTTATAGGGCAGGAACAGCACACTTTTCAAAACGTGTTTTTCAGCCCGAAATAAACGCTTTTTCTCAGCCCTTGGAATCGCAGTGTAACTGCCTGGCTCAGAAGAGCACACTGAATCAGCCCTTAACCCCAGTGATCAGAAATTGTCAAAACGTGTTTTTCAGCAGAAATAAACACGTTTTGGCAACTTTGGTCACCCCCATGTAAGTTATAGGGCAGGAACAGCACAGTTTTCAAAACGTGTTTTTCAGCCCGAAATAAACGCTTTTTCTCAGCCCTTGGAATCGCAGTGTAACTGCCTGGCTCAGAAGAGCCCACTGAATCAGCCCTTAACCCCAGTGTGCAGAAATTGTCAAAACGTGTTTTTCAGCAGAAATAAACACGTTTTGGCAACTTTGGTCACCCCCATGTAAGTTATAGGGCAGGAACAGCACACTTTTCAAAACGTGTTTTTCAGCCCGAAATAAACGCTTTTTCTCAGCCCTTGGAATCGCAGTGTAACTGCCTGGCTCAGAAGAGCACACTGAGTCAGCCCTTAACCTCAGTGATCAGAAATTGTCAAAACGTGTTTTTCAGCAGAAATAAACATGTTTTGGCAACTTTGGTCACCCCCATTTAAGTTATAGGGCAGGAACAGCACACTTTTCAAAACGTGTTTTTCAGCCCGAAATAAACGCGTTTTCTCAGCCCTTGGAATCGCAGTGTAACTGCCTGCCTCAGAAGAGCACACTGAGTCAGCCCTTAACCCCAGTGTGCAGAAATTGTCAAAACGTGTTTTTCAGCAGAAATAAACACGTTTTGGCAACTTTGGTCACCCCCATGTAAGTTATAGGGCAGGAACAGCACACTTTTCAAAACGTGTTTTTCAGCCCGAAATAAACGCTTTTTCTCAGCCCTTGGAATCGCAGTGTAACTGCCTGGCTCAGAAGAGCACACTGAATCAGCCCTTAACCCCAGTGATCAGAAATTGTCAAAACGTGTTTTTCAGCAGAAATAAACACGTTTTGGCAACTTTGGTCACCCCCATGTAAGTTATAGGGCAGGAACAGCACAGTTTTCAAAACGTGTTTTTCAGCCCGAAATAAACGCTTTTTCTCAGCCCTTGGAATCGCAGTGTAACTGCCTGGCTCAGAAGAGCCCACTGAATCAGCCCTTAACCCCAGTGATCAGAAATTGTCAAAACGTGTTTTTCAGCCGAAATAAACACGTTTTGGCAACTTTGGTCACCCCCATGTAAGTTATAGGGCAGGAACAGCACAATTTTCAAAACGTGTTTTTCAGCCCGAAATAAACGCGTTTTCTCAGCCCTTGGAATCGCAGTGTAACTGCCTGGCTCAGAAGAGCACACTGAGTCAGCCCTTAACATCAGTGATCAGAAATTGTCACAACGTGTTTTTCAGCAGAAATAAACACGTTTTGGCAACTTTGGTCACCCCCATGTAACTTATAGGCAGGAACAGCACACTTTTCAAAACGTGTTTTTCAGCCCGAAATAAACGCGTTTTCTCAGCCCTTAGAATCGCAGTGTAACTGCCTGGCTCAGAAGAGCACACTGAGTCAGCCCTTAGCCCCAGTGTGCAGAAATTGTCAAAACGTGTTTTTCAGCAGAAATAAACACGTTTTGGCAACTTTGGTCACCCCCATGTAAGTTATAGGGCAGGAACAGCACAGTTTTCAAAACGTGTTTTTCAGGCCGAAATAAACGCTTTTTCTCAGCCCTTGGAATCGCAGTGTAACTGCCTGGCTCAGAAGAGCACACTGAGTCAGCCCTTAACCTCAGTGATCAGAAATTGTCAAAACGTTTTTTTCAGCAGAAATAAACACGTTTTGGCAACTTTGGTCACCCCCATGTAACTTATAGGGCAGGAACAGCACACTTTTCAAAACGTGTTTTTCAGCCCGAAATAAACGCGTTTTCTCAGCCCTTAGAATCACAGTGTAACTGCCTGGCTCAGAAGAGCACACTGAGTCAGCCCTTAACCCCAGTGTGCAGAAATTGTCAAAACGTGTTTTTCAGCAGAAATAAACACGTTTTGGCAACTTTGGTCACCCCCATGTAAGTTATAGTGCAGGAACAGCACAGTTTTCAAAACGTGTTTTTCAGCCCGAACTAAACGCTTTTTCTCAGCCCTTGGAATCGCAGTGTAACTGCCTGGCTCAGAAGAGCACACTGAGTCAGCCCTTAACCCCAGTGTGCAGAAATTGTCAAAACGTGTTTTTTAGCAGAAATAAACACGTTTTGGCAACTTTGGTCACCCCCATGTAACTTATAGGGCAGGAACAGCACACTTTTCAAAACGTGTTTTTCAGCCCGAAATAAACGCTTTTTCTCAGCCCTTGGAATCGCAGTGTAACTGCCTGGCTCAGAAGAGCACACTGAATCAGCCCTTAACCCCAGTGATCAGAAATTGTCAAAACGTGTTTTTCAGCAGAAATAAACACGTTTTGGCAACTTTGGTCACCCCCATGTAAGTTATAGGGCAGGAACAGCACAGTTTTCAAAACGTGTTTTTCAGCCCGAAATAAACGCTTTTTCTCAGCCCTTGGAATCGCAGTGTAACTGCCTGGCTCAGAAGAGCCCACTGAATCAGCCCTTAACCCCAGTGTGCAGAAATTGTCAAAACGTGTTTTTCAGCAGAAATAAACACGTTTTGGCAACTTTGGTCACCCCCATGTAAGTTATAGGGCAGGAACAGCACAGTTTTCAAAACGTGTTTTTCAGCCCGAAATAAACGCTTTTTCTCAGCCCTTGGAATCGCAGTGTAACTGCCTGGTTCAGAAGAGCACACTGAGTCAGCCCTTAACCCCAGTGATCAGAAATTGTCAAAACGTGTTTTTCAGCAGAAATAAACACGTTTTGGCAACTTTGGTCACCCCCATGTAAGTTATAGGGCAGGAACAGCACAGTTTTCAAAACGTGTTTTTCAGGCCGAAATAAACGCTTTTTCTCAGCCCTTGGAATCGCAGTGTAACTGCCTGGCTCAGAAGAGCACACTGAGTCAGCCCTTAACCTCAGTGATCAGAAATTGTCAAAACGTGTTTTTCAGCAGAAATAAACACGTTTTGGCAACTTTGGTCACTCCCATGTAACTTATAGGGCAGGAACAGCACACTTTTCAAAACGTGTTTTTCAGCCCGAAATAAACGCGTTTTCTCAGCCCTTAGAATCGCAGTGTAACTGCCTGGCTCAGAAGAGCACACTGAGTCAGCCCTTAACCCCAGTGTGCAGAAATTGTCAAAACGTGTTTTTCAGCAGAAATAAACACGTTTTGGCAACTTTGGTCACCACCATGTAACTTATAGGGCAGGAACAGCACAGTTTTCAAAACGTGTTTTTCAGCCCGAAATAAACGCTTTTTCTCAGCCCTTGGAATCGCAGTGTAACTGCCTGGCTCAGAAGAGCACACTGAGTCAGCCCTTAACCCCAGTGATCAGAAATTGTCAAAATGTGTTTTTCAGCAGAAATAAACACGTTTTGGCAACTTTGGTCACCCCCATGTAACTTATAGGGCAGGAACAGCACAGTTTTCAAAACGTGTTTTTCAGCCCGAAATAAACGCTTTTTCTCAGCCCTTGGAATCGCAGTGTAACTGCCTGGCTCAGAAGAGCACACTGAGTCAGCCCTTAACCCCAGTGATCAGAAATTGTCAAAACGTGTTTTTCAGCAGAAATAAACACGTTTTGGCAACTTTGGTCACCCCCATGTAAGTTATAGGGCAGGAACAGCACACTTTTCAAAACGTGTTTTTCAGCCCGAAATAAACGCTTTTTCTCAGCCCTTGGAATCGCAGTGTAACTGCCTGCCTCAGAAGAGCACACTGAGTCAGCCCTTAACCCCAGTGTGCAGAAATTGTCAAAACGTGTTTTTCAGCAGAAATAAACACGTTTTGGCAACTTTGGTCACCACCATGTAACTTATAGGGCAGGAACAGCACAGTTTTCAAAACGTGTTTTTCAGCCCGAAATAAACGCGTTTTCTCAGCCCTTAGAATCGCAGTGTAACTGCCTGGCTCAGAAGAGCACACTGAATCAGCCCTTAACCCCCGTGATAGAAAATTATCAAAACGTGTTTTTCAGCAGATATAAACACGTTTTGGCAACTTTGGTCACCCCCATGTAAGTTATAGGTCAGGAACAGCACAGTTTTCAAAACGTGTTTTTCAGCCTGAAATAAACGCTTTTTCTCAACCCTTGGAATCGCAGTGTAACTGCCTGGCTCAGAAGAGCACACTGAGTCAGCCCTTAACCCCAGTGATCAGAAATTGTCAAAACGTGTTTTTCAGCAGAAATAAACACGTTTTGGCAACTTTGGTCACCCCCATGTAAGTTATAGGGCAGGAACAGCACAGTTTTCAAAACGTGTTTTTCAGCCCGAAATAAACGCTTTTTCTCAGCCCTTGGAATCGCAGTGTAACTGCCTGGCTCAGAAGAGCACACTGAGTCAGCCCTTAACCCCAGTGTGCAGAAATTGTCAAAACGTGTTTTTAAGCAGAAATAAACACGTTTTGGCCACTTTGGTCACCCCCATGTAAGTTATAGGGCTGGAACAGCACAGTTTTCAAAACGTGTTTTTCAGCCCGAAATAAACGCTTTTTCTCAGCCCTTGGAATCGCAGTGTAACTGCCTGGCTCAGAAGAGCACACTGAGTCAGCCCTTAACCCCAGTGTGCAGAAATTGTCAAAACGTGTTTTTCAGCAGAAATAAACACGTTTTGGCAACTTTGGTCACCCCCATGTAAGTTATAGGGCAGGAACAGCACAGTTTTCAAAACGTGTTTTTCAGCCCGAAATAAACGCTTTTTCTCAGCCCTTGGAATCGCAGTGTAACTGCCTGGCTCAGAAGAGCACACTGAGTCAGCCCTTAACCCCAGTGTGCAGAAATTGTCAAAACGTGTTTTTTAGCAGAAATAAACACGTTTTGGCAACTTTGGTCACCCCCATGTAACTTATAGGGCAGGAACAGCACAGTTTTCAAAACGTGTTTTTCAGCCCGAAATAAACGCTTTTTCTCAGCCCTTGGAATCGCAGTGTAACTGCCTGGCTCAGAAGAGCACACTGAGTCAGCCCTTAACCTCAGTGATCAGAAATTGTCAAAACGTGTTTTTCAGCAGAAATAAACACGTTTTGGCAACTTTGGTCACCCCCATTTAAGTTATAGGGCAGGAACAGCACACTTTTCAAAACGTGTTTTTCAGCCCGAAATAAACGCGTTTTCTCAGCCCTTGGAATCGCAGTGTAACTGCCTGCCTCAGAAGAGCACACTGAGTCAGCCCTTAACCCCAGTGTGCAGAAATTGTCAAAACGTGTTTTTCAGCAGAAATAAACACGTTTTGGCAACTTTGGTCACCACCATGTAACTTATAGGGCAGGAACAGCACACTTTTCAAAACGTGTTTTTCAGCCCGAAATAAACGCTTTTTCTCAGCCCTTGGAATCGCAGTGTAACTGCCTGGCTCAGAAGAGCACACTGAGTCAGCCCTTAACCCCAGTGATCAGAAATTGTCAAAACGTGTTTTTCAGCTGAAAGAAACACGTTTTGGCAACTTTGGTCACCCCCATGTAACTTATAGGGCAGGAACAGCACAGTTTTCAAAACGTGTTTTTCAGCCCGAAATAAACGCTTTTTCTCAGCCCTTGGAATCGCAGTGTAACTGCCTGGCTCAGAAGAGCACACTGAGTCAGCCCTTAACCTCATTTATCAGAAATTGTCAAAACGTATTTTTCAGCAGAAATAAACACGTTTTGGCAACTTTGGTCACCCCCATGTAAGTTATAGGGCAGGAACAGCACAGTTTCAAAATGTGTTTTTCAGACCGAAATAAACGCTTTTTCTCAGCCTTTGGAATCGCAGTGTAACTGCCTGGCTCAGAAGAGTACACTGAGTCAGCCCTTAACCCCAGTGATCAGAAATTGTCAAAACGTGTTTTTCAGCAGAAATAAACATGTTTTGGCAACTTTGGTCACCCCCATTTAACTTATAGGGCAGGAACAGCACACTTTCAAAACGTGTTTTTCAGCCCGAAATAAACGCGTTTTCTCAGCCCTTAGAATCGCAGTGTAACTGCCTGGCTCAGAAAAGCACACTGAATCAGCCCTTAACCCCAGTGATCAGAAATTGTCAAAACGTGTTTTTCAGCAGAAATAAACACGTTTTGGCAACTTTGGTCACCCCCATGTAAGTTATAGGGCAGGAACAGCACAGTTTTCAAAACGTGTTTTTCAGCCCGAAATAAACGCTTTTTCTCAGCCCTTAGAATCGCAGTGTAACTGCCTGGCTCAGAAGAGCACACTGAGTCAGCCCTTAACCCCAGTGTGCAGAAATTGTCAAAACGTGTTTTTCAGCAGAAATAAACACGTTTTGGCAACTTTGGTCACCCCCATGTAACTTATAGGGCAGGAACAGTACAGTTTTCAAAACGTGTTTTTCAGCCCGGAATAAACGCTTTTTCTCAGCCCTTGGAATCGCAGTGTAACTGCCTGGCTCAGAAGAGCACACTGAGTCAGCCCTTAACCCCAGTGTGCAGAAATTGTCAAAACGAGTTTTTCAGCAGAAATAAACACGTTTTGGCAACTTTGGTCACCCCCATTTAAGTTATAGGGCAGGAACAGCACAGTTTTCAAAACGTGTTTTTCAGCCCGAAATAAACGCGTTTTCTCAGCCCTTGGAATCGCAGTGTAACTGCCTGCCTCAGAAGAGCCCACCGAATCAGCCCTTAACCCCAGTGATCAGAAATTGTCAAAACGTGTTTTTCAGCAGAAATAAACACGTTTTGGCAACTTTGGTCACCCCCATGTAACTTATAGGGCAGGAACAGCACAGTTTTCAAAACGTGTTTTTCAGCCCGAAATAAACGCGTTTTCTCAGCCCTTAGAATCGCAGTGTAACTGCCTGGCTCAGAAGAGCACACTGAGTCAGCCCTTAACCCCAGTGTGCAGAAATTGTCAAAACGAGTTTTTCAGCAGAAATAAACACGTTTTGGCAACTTTGGTCCCCCCATTTAAGTTATAGGGCAGGAACAGCACAGTTTTCAAAACGTGTTTTTCAGACCGAAATAAACGCTTTTTCTCAGCCCTTGGAATCGCAGTGTAACTGCCTGGCTCAGAAGAGCACACTGAATCAGCCCTTAACCCCAGTGATCAGAAATTATCAAAACGTGTTTTTCAGCAGAAATAAACACGTTTTGGCAACTTTGGTCACCCCCATGTAAGTTATAGGGCAGGAACAGCACAGTTTTCAAAACGTGTTTTTCAGCCCGAAATAAACGCTTTTTCTCAGCCCTTGGAATCGCAGTGTAACTGCCTGGCTCAGAAGAGCACACTGAGTCAGCCCTTAACCCCAGTGATCAGAAATTGTCAAAACGTGTTTTTCAGCAGAAATAAACACGTTTTGGCAACTTTGGTCACCCCCATGTAACTTATAGGGCAGGAACAGCAAACTTTTCAAAACGTGTTTTTCAGCCCAAAATAAACGCATTTTCTCAGACCTTAGAATCGCAGTGTAACTGCCTGGCTCAGAAGAGCACACTGAGTCAGCCCTTAACCCCAGTGTGCAGAAATTGTCAAAACGTGTTTTTCAGCAGAAGTAAACACGTTTTGGCAACTTTGGTCACCCCCATGTAAGTTATAGGGCAGGAACAGCACAGTTTTCAAAACGTGTTTTTCAGACCGAAATAAACGCTTTTTCTCAGCCCTTGGAATCGCAGTGTAACTGCCTGGCTCAGAAGAGCACACTGAGTCAGCCCTTAACCCCAGTGTGCAGAAATTGTCATAACGAGTTTTTCAGCAGAAATAAACACGTTTTGGCAACTTTGGTCACCCCCATTTAAGTTATAGGGCAGGAACAGCACAGTTTTCAAAACGTGTTTTTCAGCCCGAAATAAACGCGTTTTCTCAGCCCTTGGAATCGCAGTGTAACTGCCTGCCTCAGAAGAGCCCACCGAATCAGCCCTTAACCCCAGTGATCAGAAATTGTCAAAACGTGTTTTTCAGCAGAAATAAACACGTTTTGGCAACTTTGGTCACCCCCATGTAACTTATAGGGCAGGAACAGCACACTTTTCAAAACGTGTTTTTCAGCCCGAAATAAACGCTTTTTCTCAGCCCTTGGAATCGCAGTGTAACTGCCTGGCTCAGAAGAGCACACTGAGTCAGCCCTTAACCCCAGTGATCAGAAATTGTCAAAACGTGTTTTTCAGCAGAAATAAACACGTTTTGGCAACTTTGGTCACCCCCATGTAAGTTATAGGGCAGGAACAGCACAGTTTTCAAAACGTGTTTTTCAGCCCGAAATAAACGCTTTTTCTCAGCCCTTGGAATCGCAGTGTAACTGCCTGGCTCAGAAGAGCCCACTGAATCAGCCCTTAACCCCAGTGATCAGAAATTGTCAAAACGTGTTTTTCAGCAGAAATAAACACGTTTTGGCAACTTTGGTCACCCCCATGTAAGTTATAGGGCAGGAACAGCACAGTTTTCAAAACGTGTTTTTCAGCCCGAAATAAACGCTTTTTCTCAGCCCTTGGAATCGCAGTGTAACTGCCTGGCTCAGAAGAGCACACTGAGTCAGCCCTTAACCTCAGTGATCAGAAATTGTCAAAACGTGTTTTTCAGCAGAAATAAACACGTTTTGGCAACTTTGGTCACCCCCATTTAAGTTATAGGGCAGGAACAGCACACTTTTCAAAACGTGTTTTTCAGCCCGAAATAAACGCGTTTTCTCAGCCCTTGGAATCGCAGTGTAACTGCCTGCCTCAGAAGAGCACACTGAGTCAGCCCTTAACCCCAGTGTGCAGAAATTGTCAAAACGTGTTTTTCAGCAGAAATAAACACGTTTTGGCAACTTTGGTCACCACCATGTAACTTATAGGGCAGGAACAGCACACTTTTCAAAACGTGTTTTTCAGCCCGAAATAAACGCTTTTTCTCAGCCCTTGGAATCGCAGTGTAACTGCCTGGCTCAGAAGAGCACACTGAGTCAGCCCTTAACCTCAGTGATCAGAAATTGTCAAAACGTGTTTTTCAGCAGAAATAAACATGTTTTGGCAACTTTGGTCACCCCCATTTAAGTTATAGGGCAGGAACAGCACACTTTTCAAAACGTGTTTTTCAGCCCGAAATAAACGCGTTTTCTCAGCCCTTGGAATCGCAGTGTAACTGCCTGCCTCAGAAGAGCACACTGAGTCAGCCCTTAACCCCAGTGTGCAGAAATTGTCAAAACGTGTTTTTCAGCAGAAATAAACACGTTTTGGCAACTTTGGTCACCCCCATGTAAGTTATAGGGCAGGAACAGCACACTTTTCAAAACGTGTTTTTCAGCCCGAAATAAACGCTTTTTCTCAGCCCTTGGAATCGCAGTGTAACTGCCTGGCTCAGAAGAGCACACTGAATCAGCCCTTAACCCCAGTGATCAGAAATTGTCAAAACGTGTTTTTCAGCAGAAATAAACACGTTTTGGCAACTTTGGTCACCCCCATGTAAGTTATAGGGCAGGAACAGCACAGTTTTCAAAACGTGTTTTTCAGCCCGAAATAAACGCTTTTTCTCAGCCCTTGGAATCGCAGTGTAACTGCCTGGCTCAGAAGAGCCCACTGAATCAGCCCTTAACCCCAGTGATCAGAAATTGTCAAAACGTGTTTTTCAGCCGAAATAAACACGTTTTGGCAACTTTGGTCACCCCCATGTAAGTTATAGGGCAGGAACAGCACAATTTTCAAAACGTGTTTTTCAGCCCGAAATAAACGCGTTTTCTCAGCCCTTGGAATCGCAGTGTAACTGCCTGGCTCAGAAGAGCACACTGAGTCAGCCCTTAACATCAGTGATCAGAAATTGTCACAACGTGTTTTTCAGCAGAAATAAACACGTTTTGGCAACTTTGGTCACCCCCATGTAACTTATAGGCAGGAACAGCACACTTTTCAAAACGTGTTTTTCAGCCCGAAATAAACGCGTTTTCTCAGCCCTTAGAATCGCAGTGTAACTGCCTGGCTCAGAAGAGCACACTGAGTCAGCCCTTAGCCCCAGTGTGCAGAAATTGTCAAAACGTGTTTTTCAGCAGAAATAAACACGTTTTGGCAACTTTGGTCACCCCCATGTAAGTTATAGGGCAGGAACAGCACAGTTTTCAAAACGTGTTTTTCAGGCCGAAATAAACGCTTTTTCTCAGCCCTTGGAATCGCAGTGTAACTGCCTGGCTCAGAAGAGCACACTGAGTCAGCCCTTAACCTCAGTGATCAGAAATTGTCAAAACGTTTTTTTCAGCAGAAATAAACACGTTTTGGCAACTTTGGTCACCCCCATGTAACTTATAGGGCAGGAACAGCACACTTTTCAAAACGTGTTTTTCAGCCCGAAATAAACGCGTTTTCTCAGCCCTTAGAATCACAGTGTAACTGCCTGGCTCAGAAGAGCACACTGAGTCAGCCCTTAACCCCAGTGTGCAGAAATTGTCAAAACGTGTTTTTCAGCAGAAATAAACACGTTTTGGCAACTTTGGTCACCCCCATGTAAGTTATAGTGCAGGAACAGCACAGTTTTCAAAACGTGTTTTTCAGCCCGAACTAAACGCTTTTTCTCAGCCCTTGGAATCGCAGTGTAACTGCCTGGCTCAGAAGAGCACACTGAGTCAGCCCTTAACCCCAGTGTGCAGAAATTGTCAAAACGTGTTTTTTAGCAGAAATAAACACGTTTTGGCAACTTTGGTCACCCCCATGTAACTTATAGGGCAGGAACAGCACACTTTTCAAAACGTGTTTTTCAGCCCGAAATAAACGCTTTTTCTCAGCCCTTGGAATCGCAGTGTAACTGCCTGGCTCAGAAGAGCACACTGAATCAGCCCTTAACCCCAGTGATCAGAAATTGTCAAAACGTGTTTTTCAGCAGAAATAAACACGTTTTGGCAACTTTGGTCACCCCCATGTAAGTTATAGGGCAGGAACAGCACAGTTTTCAAAACGTGTTTTTCAGCCCGAAATAAACGCTTTTTCTCAGCCCTTGGAATCGCAGTGTAACTGCCTGGCTCAGAAGAGCCCACTGAATCAGCCCTTAACCCCAGTGTGCAGAAATTGTCAAAACGTGTTTTTCAGCAGAAATAAACACGTTTTGGCAACTTTGGTCACCCCCATGTAAGTTATAGGGCAGGAACAGCACAGTTTTCAAAACGTGTTTTTCAGCCCGAAATAAACGCTTTTTCTCAGCCCTTGGAATCGCAGTGTAACTGCCTGGTTCAGAAGAGCACACTGAGTCAGCCCTTAACCCCAGTGATCAGAAATTGTCAAAACGTGTTTTTCAGCAGAAATAAACACGTTTTGGCAACTTTGGTCACCCCCATGTAAGTTATAGGGCAGGAACAGCACAGTTTTCAAAACGTGTTTTTCAGGCCGAAATAAACGCTTTTTCTCAGCCCTTGGAATCGCAGTGTAACTGCCTGGCTCAGAAGAGCACACTGAGTCAGCCCTTAACCTCAGTGATCAGAAATTGTCAAAACGTGTTTTTCAGCAGAAATAAACACGTTTTGGCAACTTTGGTCACTCCCATGTAACTTATAGGGCAGGAACAGCACACTTTTCAAAACGTGTTTTTCAGCCCGAAATAAACGCGTTTTCTCAGCCCTTAGAATCGCAGTGTAACTGCCTGGCTCAGAAGAGCACACTGAGTCAGCCCTTAACCCCAGTGTGCAGAAATTGTCAAAACGTGTTTTTCAGCAGAAATAAACACGTTTTGGCAACTTTGGTCACCACCATGTAACTTATAGGGCAGGAACAGCACAGTTTTCAAAACGTGTTTTTCAGCCCGAAATAAACGCTTTTTCTCAGCCCTTGGAATCGCAGTGTAACTGCCTGGCTCAGAAGAGCACACTGAGTCAGCCCTTAACCCCAGTGATCAGAAATTGTCAAAATGTGTTTTTCAGCAGAAATAAACACGTTTTGGCAACTTTGGTCACCCCCATGTAACTTATAGGGCAGGAACAGCACAGTTTTCAAAACGTGTTTTTCAGCCCGAAATAAACGCTTTTTCTCAGCCCTTGGAATCGCAGTGTAACTGCCTGGCTCAGAAGAGCACACTGAGTCAGCCCTTAACCCCAGTGATCAGAAATTGTCAAAACGTGTTTTTCAGCAGAAATAAACACGTTTTGGCAACTTTGGTCACCCCCATGTAAGTTACAGGGCAGGAACAGCACACTTTTCAAAACGTGTTTTTCAGCCCGAAATAAACGCTTTTTCTCAGCCCTTGGAATCGCAGTGTAACTGCCTGCCTCAGAAGAGCACACTGAGTCAGCCCTTAACCCCAGTGTGCAGAAATTGTCAAAACGTGTTTTTCAGCAGAAATAAACACGTTTTGGCAACTTTGGTCACCACCATGTAACTTATAGGGCAGGAACAGCACACTTTTCAAAACGTGTTTTTCAGCCCGAAATAAACGCTTTTTCTCAGCCCTTGGAATCGCAGTGTAACTGCCTGGCTCAGAAGAGCACACTGAATCAGCCCTTAACCCCCGTGATAGAAAATTATCAAAACGTGTTTTTCAGCAGAAATAAACACGTTTTGGCAACTTTGGTCACCCCCATGTAAGTTATAGGTCAGGAACAGCACAGTTTTCAAAACGTGTTTTTCAGCCTGAAATAAACGCTTTTTCTCAACCCTTGGAATCGCAGTGTAACTGCCTGGCTCAGAAGAGCACACTGAGTCAGCCCTTAACCCCAGTGTGCAGAAATTGTCAAAACGTGTTTTTCAGCAGAAATAAACACGTTTTGGCAACTTTGGTCACCCCCATGTAAGTTATAGGGCAGGAACAGCACAGTTTTCAAAACGTGTTTTTCAGCCCGAAATAAACGCTTTTTCTCAGCCCTTGGAATCGCAGTGTAACTGCCTGGCTCAGAAGAGCACACTGAGTCAGCCCTTAACCCCAGTGTGCAGAAATTGTCAAAACGTGTTTTTAAGCAGAAATAAACACGTTTTGGCCACTTTGGTCACCCCCATGTAAGTTATAGGGCTGGAACAGCACAGTTTTCAAAACGTGTTTTTCAGCCCGAAATAAACGCTTTTTCTCAGCCCTTGGAATCGCAGTGTAACTGCCTGGCTCAGAAGAGCCCACTGAATCAGCCCTTAACCCCCGTGATCAGAAATTGTCAAAACGTGTTTTTCAGCAGAAATAAACACGTTTTGGCAACTTTGGTCACCCCCATGTAAGTTATAGGGCAGGAACAGCACACTATTCAAAACGTGTTTTTCAACCCGAAATCAACGCGTTTTTTCAGCCCTTAGAATCGCAGTGTAACTGCCTGGCTCAGAAGAGCACACTGAGTCAGCCCTTAACCCCAGTGTGCAGAAATTGTCAAAACGTGTTTTTCAGCAGAAATAAACACGTTTTGGCAACTTTGGTCACCCCCATGTAACTTATAGGGCAGGAACAGTACAGTTTTCAAAACGTGTTTTTCAGCCCGGAATAAACGCTTTTTCTCAGCCCTTGGAATCGCAGTGTAACTGCCTGGCTCAGAAGAGCACACTGAGTCAGCCCTTAACCCCAGTGTGCAGAAATTGTCAAAACGAGTTTTTCAGCAGAAATAAACACGTTTTGGCAACTTTGGTCACCCCCATTTAAGTTATAGGGCAGGAACAGCACAGTTTTCAAAACGTGTTTTTCAGCCCGAAATAAACGCGTTTTCTCAGCCCTTGGAATCGCAGTGTAACTGCCTGCCTCAGAAGAGCCCACCGAATCAGCCCTTAACCCCAGTGATCAGAAATTGTCAAAACGTGTTTTTCAGCAGAAATAAACACGTTTTGGCAACTTTGGTCACCCCCATGTAACTTATAGGGCAGGAACAGCACAGTTTTCAAAACGTGTTTTTCAGCCCGAAATAAACGCGTTTTCTCAGCCCTTAGAATCGCAGTGTAACTGCCTGGCTCAGAAGAGCACACTGAGTCAGCCCTTAACCCCAGTGTGCAGAAATTGTCAAAACGAGTTTTTCAGCAGAAATAAACACGTTTTGGCAACTTTGGTCACCCCCATTTAAGTTATAGGGCAGGAACAGCACAGTTTTCAAAACGTGTTTTTCAGACCGAAATAAACGCTTTTTCTCAGCCCTTGGAATCGGAGTGTAACTGCCTGGCTCAGAAGAGCACACTGAGTCAGCCCTTAACCCCAGTGATCAGAAATTGTCAAAACGTGTTTTTCAGCAGAAATAAACACGTTTTGGCAACTTTGGTCACCCCCATGTAACTTATAGGGCAGGAACAGCAGACTTTTAAAAACGTGTTTTTCAGCCCGAAATAAACGCTTTTTCTCAGCCCTTAGAATCGCAGTGTAACTGCCTGGCTCAGAAGAGCACACTGAGTCAGCCCTTAACCCCAGTGTGCAGAAATTGTCAAAACGTGTTTTTCAGCAGAAATAAACACGTTTTGGCAACTTTGGTCACCCCCATGTAACTTATAGGGCAGGAACAGTACAGTTTTCAAAACGTGTTTTTCAGCCCGGAATAAACGCTTTTTCTCAGCCCTTGGAATCGCAGTGTAACTGCCTGCCTCAGAAGAGCACACTAAGTCAGCCCTTAACCCCAGTGTGCAGAAATTGTCAAAACGAGTTTTTCAGCAGAAATAAACACGTTTTGGCAACTTTGGTCACCCCCATTTAAGTTATAGGGCAGGAACAGCACAGTTTTCAAAACGTGTTTTTCAGCACGAAATAAACGCTTTTTCTCAGCCCTTGGAATCGCAGTGTAACTGCCTGGCTCAGAAGAGCACACTGAGTCAGCCCTTAACCCCAGTGATCAGAAATTGTCAAAACGTGTTTTTCAGCTGAAAAAAAACACGTTTTGGCAACTTTGGTCACCCCCATGTAACTTATAGGGCAGGAACAGCACAGTTTTCAAAACGTGTTTTTCAGCCCGAAATAAACGCGTTTTCTCAGCCCTTAGAATCGCAGTGTAACTGCCTGGCTCAGAAGAGCACACTGAATCAGCCCTTAACCCCCGTGATAGAAAATTATCAAAACGTGTTTTTCAGCAGAAATAAACACGTTTTGGCAACTTTGGTCACCCCCATGTAAGTTATAGGTCAGGAACAGCACAGTTTTCAAAACGTGTTTTTCAGCCCGAAATAAACGCTTTTTCTCAGCCCTTGGAATCGCAGTGTAACTGCCTGGCTCAGAAGAGCACACTGAGTCAGCCCTTAACCCCAGTGTGCAGAAATTGTCAAAACGTGTTTTTAAGCAGAAATAAACACGTTTTGGCCACTTTGGTCACCCCCATGTAAGTTATAGGGCTGGAACAGCACAGTTTTCAAAACGTGTTTTTCAGCCCGAAATAAACGCTTTTTCTCAGCCCTTGGAATCGCAGTGTAACTGCCTGGCTCAGAAGAGCCCACTGAATCAGCCCTTAACCCCCGTGATCAGAAATTGTCAAAACGTGTTTTTCAGCAGAAATAAACACGTTTTGGCAACTTTGGTCACCCCCATGTAACTTATAGGGCAGGAACAGCACACTATTCAAAACGTGTTTTTCAACCCGAAATAAACGCTTTTTCTCAGCCCTTGGAATCGCAGTGTAACTGCCTGGCTCAGAAGAGCCCACTGAATCAGCCCTTAACCCCAGTGATCAGAAATTGTCAAAACGTGTTTTTCAGCCGAAATAAACACGTTTTGGCAACTTTGGTCACCCCCATGTAAGTTATAGGGCAGGAACAGCACAATTTTCAAAACGTGTTTTTCAGCCCGAAATAAACGCGTTTTCTCAGCCCTTGGAATCGCAGTGTAACTGCCTGGCTCAGAAGAGCACACTGAGTCAGCCCTTAACATCAGTGATCAGAAATTGTCACAACGTGTTTTTCAGCAGAAATAAACACGTTTTGGCAACTTTGGTCACCCCCATGTAACTTATAGGCAGGAACAGCACACTTTTCAAAACGTGTTTTTCAGCCCGAAATAAACGCGTTTTCTCAGCCCTTAGAATCGCAGTGTAACTGCCTGGCTCAGAAGAGCACACTGAGTCAGCCCTTAGCCCCAGTGTGCAGAAATTGTCAAAACGTGTTTTTCAGCAGAAATAAACACGTTTTGGCAACTTTGGTCACCCCCATGTAAGTTATAGGGCAGGAACAGCACAGTTTTCAAAACGTGTTTTTCAGGCCGAAATAAACGCTTTTTCTCAGCCCTTGGAATCGCAGTGTAACTGCCTGGCTCAGAAGAGCACACTGAGTCAGCCCTTAACCTCAGTGATCAGAAATTGTCAAAACGTTTTTTTCAGCAGAAATAAACACGTTTTGGCAACTTTGGTCACCCCCATGTAACTTATAGGGCAGGAACAGCACACTTTTCAAAACGTGTTTTTCAGCCCGAAATAAACGCGTTTTCTCAGCCCTTAGAATCACAGTGTAACTGCCTGGCTCAGAAGAGCACACTGAGTCAGCCCTTAACCCCAGTGTGCAGAAATTGTCAAAACGTGTTTTTCAGCAGAAATAAACACGTTTTGGCAACTTTGGTCACCCCCATGTAAGTTATAGTGCAGGAACAGCACAGTTTTCAAAACGTGTTTTTCAGCCCGAACTAAACGCTTTTTCTCAGCCCTTGGAATCGCAGTGTAACTGCCTGGCTCAGAAGAGCACACTGAGTCAGCCCTTAACCCCAGTGTGCAGAAATTGTCAAAACGTGTTTTTTAGCAGAAATAAACACGTTTTGGCAACTTTGGTCACCCCCATGTAACTTATAGGGCAGGAACAGCACACTTTTCAAAACGTGTTTTTCAGCCCGAAATAAACGCTTTTTCTCAGCCCTTGGAATCGCAGTGTAACTGCCTGGCTCAGAAGAGCACACTGAATCAGCCCTTAACCCCAGTGATCAGAAATTGTCAAAACGTGTTTTTCAGCAGAAATAAACACGTTTTGGCAACTTTGGTCACCCCCATGTAAGTTATAGGGCAGGAACAGCACAGTTTTCAAAACGTGTTTTTCAGCCCGAAATAAACGCTTTTTCTCAGCCCTTGGAATCGCAGTGTAACTGCCTGGCTCAGAAGAGCCCACTGAATCAGCCCTTAACCCCAGTGTGCAGAAATTGTCAAAACGTGTTTTTCAGCAGAAATAAACACGTTTTGGCAACTTTGGTCACCCCCATGTAAGTTATAGGGCAGGAACAGCACAGTTTTCAAAACGTGTTTTTCAGCCCGAAATAAACGCTTTTTCTCAGCCCTTGGAATCGCAGTGTAACTGCCTGGTTCAGAAGAGCACACTGAGTCAGCCCTTAACCCCAGTGATCAGAAATTGTCAAAACGTGTTTTTCAGCAGAAATAAACACGTTTTGGCAACTTTGGTCACCCCCATGTAAGTTATAGGGCAGGAACAGCACAGTTTTCAAAACGTGTTTTTCAGGCCGAAATAAACGCTTTTTCTCAGCCCTTGGAATCGCAGTGTAACTGCCTGGCTCAGAAGAGCACACTGAGTCAGCCCTTAACCTCAGTGATCAGAAATTGTCAAAACGTGTTTTTCAGCAGAAATAAACACGTTTTGGCAACTTTGGTCACTCCCATGTAACTTATAGGGCAGGAACAGCACACTTTTCAAAACGTGTTTTTCAGCCCGAAATAAACGCGTTTTCTCAGCCCTTAGAATCGCAGTGTAACTGCCTGGCTCAGAAGAGCACACTGAGTCAGCCCTTAACCCCAGTGTGCAGAAATTGTCAAAACGTGTTTTTCAGCAGAAATAAACACGTTTTGGCAACTTTGGTCACCACCATGTAACTTATAGGGCAGGAACAGCACAGTTTTCAAAACGTGTTTTTCAGCCCGAAATAAACGCTTTTTCTCAGCCCTTGGAATCGCAGTGTAACTGCCTGGCTCAGAAGAGCACACTGAGTCAGCCCTTAACCCCAGTGATCAGAAATTGTCAAAATGTGTTTTTCAGCAGAAATAAACACGTTTTGGCAACTTTGGTCACCCCCATGTAACTTATAGGGCAGGAACAGCACAGTTTTCAAAACGTGTTTTTAGCCCGAAATAAACGCTTTTTCTCAGCCCTTGGAATCGCAGTGTAACTGCCTGGCTCAGAAGAGCACACTGAGTCAGCCCTTAACCCCAGTGATCAGAAATTGTCAAAACGTGTTTTTCAGCAGAAATAAACACGTTTTGGCAACTTTGGTCACCCCCATGTAAGTTACAGGGCAGGAACAGCACACTTTTCAAAACGTGTTTTTCAGCCCGAAATAAACGCTTTTTCTCAGCCCTTGGAATCGCAGTGTAACTGCCTGCCTCAGAAGAGCACACTGAGTCAGCCCTTAACCCCAGTGTGCAGAAATTGTCAAAACGTGTTTTTCAGCAGAAATAAACACGTTTTGGCAACTTTGGTCACCACCATGTAACTTATAGGGCAGGAACAGCACACTTTTCAAAACGTGTTTTTCAGCCCGAAATAAACGCTTTTTCTCAGCCCTTGGAATCGCAGTGTAACTGCCTGGCTCAGAAGAGCACACTGAGTCAGCCCTTAACCCCAGTGATCAGAAATTGTCAAAACGTGTTTTTCAGCTGAAAGAAACACGTTTTGGCAACTTTGGTCACCCCCATGTAACTTATAGGGCAGGAACAGCACAGTTTTCAAAACGTGTTTTTCAGCCCGAAATAAACGCGTTTTCTCAGCCCTTAGAATCGCAGTGTAACTGCCTGGCTCAGAAGAGCACACTGAATCAGCCCTTAACCCCCGTGATAGAAAATTATCAAAACGTGTTTTTCAGCAGATATAAACACGTTTTGGCAACTTTGGTCACCCCCATGTAAGTTATAGGTCAGGAACAGCACAGTTTTCAAAACGTGTTTTTCAGCCTGAAATAAACGCTTTTTCTCAACCCTTGGAATCGCAGTGTAACTGCCTGGCTCAGAAGAGCACACTGAGTCAGCCCTTAACCCCAGTGATCAGAAATTGTCAAAACGTGTTTTTCAGCAGAAATAAACACGTTTTGGCAACTTTGGTCACCCCCATGTAAGTTATAGGGCAGGAACAGCACAGTTTTCAAAACGTGTTTTTCAGCCCGAAATAAACGCTTTTTCTCAGCTCTTGGAATCGCAGTGTAACTGCCTGGCTCAGAAGAGCACACTGAGTCAGCCCTTAACCCCAGTGTGCAGAAATTGTCAAAACGTGTTTTTAAGCAGAAATAAACACGTTTTGGCCACTTTGGTCACCCCCATGTAAGTTATAGGGCTGGAACAGCACAGTTTTCAAAACGTGTTTTTCAGCCCGAAATAAACGCTTTTTCTCAGCCCTTGGAATCGCAGTGTAACTGCCTGGCTCAGAAGAGCACACTGAGTCAGCCCTTAACCCCAGTGTGCAGAAATTGTCAAAACGTGTTTTTCAGCAGAAATAAACACGTTTTGGCAACTTTGGTCACCCCCATGTAAGTTATAGGGCAGGAACAGCACAGTTTTCAAAACGTGTTTTTCAGCCCGAAATAAACGCTTTTTCTCAGCCCTTGGAATCGCAGTGTAACTGCCTGGCTCAGAAGAGCACACTGAGTCAGCCCTTAACCCCAGTGTGCAGAAATTGTCAAAACGTGTTTTTTAGCAGAAATAAACACGTTTTGGCAACTTTGGTCACCCCCATGTAACTTATAGGGCAGGAACAGCACAGTTTTCAAAACGTGTTTTTCAGCCCGAAATAAACGCTTTTTCTCAGCCCTTGGAATCGCAGTGTAACTGCCTGGCTCAGAAGAGCACACTGAGTCAGCCCTTAACCTCAGTGATCAGAAATTGTCAAAACGTGTTTTTCAGCAGAAATAAACACGTTTTGGCAACTTTGGTCACCCCCATTTAAGTTATAGGGCAGGAACAGCACACTTTTCAAAACGTGTTTTTCAGCACGAAATAAACGCGTTTTCTCAGCCCTTGGAATCGCAGTGTAACTGCCTGCCTCAGAAGAGCACACTGAGTCAGCCCTTAACCCCAGTGTGCAGAAATTGTCAAAACGTGTTTTTCAGCAGAAATAAACACGTTTTGGCAACTTTGGTCACCACCATGTAACTTATAGGGCAGGAACAGCACACTTTTCAAAACGTGTTTTTCAGCCCGAAATAAACGCTTTTTCTCAGCCCTTGGAATCGCAGTGTAACTGCCTGGCTCAGAAGAGCACACTGAGTCAGCCCTTAACCCCAGTGATCAGAAATTGTCAAAACGTGTTTTTCAGCTGAAAGAAACACGTTTTGGCAACTTTGGTCACCCCCATGTAACTTATAGGGCAGGAACAGCACAGTTTTCAAAACGTGTTTTTCAGCCCGAAATAAACGCGTTTTCTCAGCCCTTAGAATCGCAGTGTAACTGCCTGGCTCAGAAGAGCACACTGAATCAGCCCTTAACCCCCGTGATAGAAAATTATCAAAACGTGTTTTTCAGCAGAAATAAACACGTTTTGGCAACTTTGGTCACCCCCATGTAAGTTATAGGTCAGGAACAGCACAGTTTTCAAAACGTGTTTTTCAGCCTGAAATAAACGCTTTTTCTCAACCCTTGGAATCGCAGTGTAACTGCCTGGCTCAGAAGAGCACACTGAGTCAGCCCTTAACCCCAGTGTGCAGAAATTGTCAAAACGTGTTTTTCAGCAGAAATAAACACGTTTTGGCAACTTTGGTCACCCCCATGTAAGTTATAGGGCAGGAACAGCACAGTTTTCAAAACGTGTTTTTCAGCCCGAAATAAACGCTTTTTCTCAGCCCTTGGAATCGCAGTGTAACTGCCTGGCTCAGAAGAGCACACTGAGTCAGCCCTTAACCCCAGTGTGCAGAAATTGTCAAAACGTGTTTTTAAGCAGAAATAAACACGTTTTGGCCACTTTGGTCACCCCCATGTAAGTTATAGGGCTGGAACAGCACAGTTTTCAAAACGTGTTTTTCAGCCCGAAATAAACGCTTTTTCTCAGCCCTTGGAATCGCAGTGTAACTGCCTGGCTCAGAAGAGCCCACTGAATCAGCCCTTAACCCCCGTGATCAGAAATTGTCAAAACGTGTTTTTCAGCAGAAATAAACACGTTTTGGCAACTTTGGTCACCCCCATGTAAGTTATAGGGCAGGAACAGCACACTATTCAAAACGTGTTTTTCAACCCGAAATCAACGCGTTTTTTCAGCCCTTAGAATCGCAGTGTAACTGCCTGGCTCAGAAGAGCACACTGAGTCAGCCCTTAACCCCAGTGTGCAGAAATTGTCAAAACGTGTTTTTCAGCAGAAATAAACACGTTTTGGCAACTTTGGTCACCCCCATGTAACTTATAGGGCAGGAACAGTACAGTTTTCAAAACGTGTTTTTCAGCCCGGAATAAACGCTTTTTCTCAGCCCTTGGAATCGCAGTGTAACTGCCTGGCTCAGAAGAGCACACTGAGTCAGCCCTTAACCCCAGTGTGCAGAAATTGTCAAAACGAGTTTTTCAGCAGAAATAAACACGTTCTGGCAACTTTGGTCACCCCCATTTAAGTTATAGGCCAGGAACAGCACAGTTTTCAAAACGTGTTTTTCAGCCCGAAATAAACGCGTTTTCTCAGCCCTTGGAATCGCAGTGTAACTGCCTGCCTCAGAAGAGCCCACCGAATCAGCCCTTAACCCCAGTGATCAGAAATTGTCAAAACGTGTTTTTCAGCAGAAATAAACACGTTTTGGCAACTTTGGTCACCCCCATGTAACTTATAGGGCAGGAACAGCACAGTTTTCAAAACGTGTTTTTCAGCCCGAAATAAACGCGTTTTCTCAGCCCTTAGAATCGCAGTGTAACTGCCTGGCTCAGAAGAGCACACTGAGTCAGCCCTTAACCCCAGTGTGCAGAAATTGTCAAAACGAGTTTTTCAGCAGAAATAAACACGTTTTGGCAACTTTGGTCACCCCCATTTAAGTTATAGGGCAGGAACAGCACAGTTTTCAAAACGTGTTTTTCAGACCGAAATAAACGCTTTTTCTCAGCCCTTGGAATCGGAGTGTAACTGCCTGGCTCAGAAGAGCACACTGAGTCAGCCCTTAACCCCAGTGATCAGAAATTGTCAAAACGTGTTTTTCAGCAGAAATAAACACGTTTTGGCAACTTTGGTCACCCCCATGTAACTTATAGGGCAGGAACAGCAAACTTTTAAAAACGTGTTTTTCAGCCCGAAATAAACGCTTTTTCTCAGCCCTTAGAATCGCAGTGTAACTGCCTGGCTCAGAAGAGCACACTGAGTCAGCCCTTAACCCCAGTGTGCAGAAATTGTCAAAACGTGTTTTTCAGCAGAAATAAACACGTTTTGGCAACTTTGGTCACCCCCATGTAACTTATAGGGCAGGAACAGTACAGTTTTCAAAACGTGTTTTTCAGCCCGGAATAAACGCTTTTTCTCAGCCCTTGGAATCGCAGTGTAACTGCCTGCCTCAGAAGAGCACACTAAGTCAGCCCTTAACCCCAGTGTGCAGAAATTGTCAAAACGAGTTTTTCAGCAGAAATAAACACGTTTTGGCAACTTTGGTCACCCCCATTTAAGTTATAGGGCAGGAACAGCACAGTTTTCAAAACGTGTTTTTCAGCACGAAATAAACGCTTTTTCTCAGCCCTTGGAATCGCAGTGTAACTGCCTGGCTCAGAAGAGCACACTGAGTCAGCCCTTAACCCCAGTGATCAGAAATTGTCAAAACGTGTTTTTCAGCTGAAAAAAAACACGTTTTGGCAACTTTGGTCACCCCCATGTAACTTATAGGGCAGGAACAGCACAGTTTTCAAAACGTGTTTTTCAGCCCGAAATAAACGCGTTTTCTCAGCCCTTAGAATCGCAGTGTAACTGCCTGGCTCAGAAGAGCACACTGAATCAGCCCTTAACCCCCGTGATAGAAAATTATCAAAACGTGTTTTTCAGCAGAAATAAACACGTTTTGGCAACTTTGGTCACCCCCATGTAAGTTATAGGTCAGGAACAGCACAGTTTTCAAAACGTGTTTTTCAGCCCGAAATAAACGCTTTTTCTCAGCCCTTGGAATCGCAGTGTAACTGCCTGGCTCAGAAGAGCACACTGAGTCAGCCCTTAACCCCAGTGTGCAGAAATTGTCAAAACGTGTTTTTAAGCAGAAATAAACACGTTTTGGCCACTTTGGTCACCCCCATGTAAGTTATAGGGCTGGAACAGCACAGTTTTCAAAACGTGTTTTTCAGCCCGAAATAAACGCTTTTTCTCAGCCCTTGGAATCGCAGTGTAACTGCCTGGCTCAGAAGAGCCCACTGAATCAGCCCTTAACCCCCGTGATCAGAAATTGTCAAAACGTGTTTTTCAGCAGAAATAAACACGTTTTGGCAACTTTGGTCACCCCCATGTAACTTATAGGGCAGGAACAGCACACTATTCAAAACGTGTTTTTCAACCCGAAATAAACGCGTTTTATCAGCCCTTAGAATCGCAGTGTAACTGCCTGGCTCAGAAGAGCACACTGAGTCAGCCCTTAACCCCAGTGTGCAGAAATTGTCAAAACGTGTTTTTCAGCAGAAATAAACACGTTTTGGCAACTTTGGTCACCCCCATGTAACTTATAGGGCAGGAACAGTACAGTTTTCAAAACGTGTTTTTCAGCCCGGAATAAATGCTTTTTCTCAGCCCTTGGAATCGCAGTGTAACTGCCTGGCTCAGAAGAGCACACTGAGTCAGCCCTTAACCCCAGTGTGCAGAAATTGTCAAAACGAGTTTTTCAGCAGAAATAAACACGTTTTGGCAACTTTGGTCACCCCCATTTAAGTTATAGGGCAGGAACAGCACAGTTTTCAAAACGTGTTTTTCAGCCCGAAATAAACGCGTTTTCTCAGCCCTTGGAATCGCAGTGTAACTGCCTGCCTCAGAAGAGCCCACCGAATCAGCCCTTAACCCCAGTGATCAGAAATTGTCAAAACGTGTTTTTCAGCAGAAATAAACACGTTTTGGCAACTTTGGTCACCCCCATGTAACTTATAGGGCAGGAACAGCACAGTTTTCAAAACGTGTTTTTCAGCCCGAAATAAACGCGTTTTCTCAGCCCTTAGAATCGCAGTGTAACTGCCTGGCTCAGAAGAGCACACTGAGTCAGCCCTTAACCCCAGTGTGCAGAAATTGTCAAAACGAGTTTTTCAGCAGAAATAAACACGTTTTGGCAACTTTGGTCACCCCCATTTAAGTTATAGGGCAGGAACAGCACAGTTTTCAAAACGTGTTTTTCAGACCGAAATAAACGCTTTTTCTCAGCCCTTGGAATCGGAGTGTAACTGCCTGGCTCAGAAGAGCACACTGAGTCAGCCCTTAACCCCAGTGATCAGAAATTGTCAAAACGTGTTTTTCAGCAGAAATAAACACGTTTTGGCAACTTTGGTCACCCCCATGTAACTTATAGAGCAGGAACAGCAAACTTTTCAAAACGTGTTTTTCAGCCCGAAATAAACGCTTTTTCTCAGCCCTTAGAATCGCAGTGTAACTGCCTGGCTCAGAAGAGCACACTGAGTCAGCCCTTAACCCCAGTGTGCAGAAATTGTCAAAACGTGTTTTTCAGCAGAAATAAACACGTTTTGGCAACTTTGGTCACCCCCATGTAACTTATAGGGCAGGAACAGTACAGTTTTCAAAACGTGTTTTTCAGCCCGGAATAAACGCTTTTTCTCAGCCCTTGGAATCGCAGTGTAACTGCCTGCCTCAGAAGAGCACACTAAGTCAGCCCTTAACCCCAGTGTGCAGAAATTGTCAAAACGAGTTTTTCAGCAGAAATAAACACGTTTTGGCAACTTTGGTCACCCCCATTTAAGTTATAGGGCAGGAACAGCACAGTTTTCAAAACGTGTTTTTCAGCACGAAATAAACGCGTTTTCTCAGCCCTTGGAATCGCAGTGTAACTGCCTGCCTCAGAAGAGCCCACCGAATCAGCCCTTAACCCCAGTGATCAGAAATTGTCAAAACGTGTTTTTCAGCAGAAATAAACACGTTTTGGCAACTTTGGTCACCCCCATGTAACTTATAGGGCAGGAACAGCACAGTTTTCAAAACGTGTTTTTCAGCCCGAAATAAACGCGTTTTCTCAGCCCTTAGAATCGCAGTGTAACTGCCTGGCTCAGAAGAGCACACTGAGTCAGCCCTTAACCCCAGTGTGCAGAAAATGTCAAAACGAGTTTTTCAGCAGAAATAAACACGTTTTGGCAACTTTGGTCACCCCCATTTAAGTTATAGGGCAGGAACAGCACAGTTTTCAAAACGTGTTTTTCAGCCCGAAATAAACGCGTTTTCTCAGCCCTTGGAATCGCAGTGTAACTGCCTGCCTCAGAAGAGCCCACCGAATCAGCCCTTAACCCCAGTGATCAGAAATTGTCAAAACGTGTTTTTCAGCAGAAATAAACACGTTTTGGCAACTTTGGTCACCCTCATGTAACTTATAGGGCAGGAACAGCACAGTTTTCAAAACGTGTTTTTCAGCCCGAAATAAACGCGTTTTCTCAGCCCTTAGAATCGCAGTGTAACTGCCTGGCTCAGAAGAGCACACTGAGTCAGCCCTTAACCCCAGTGTGCAGAAATTGTCAAAACGAGTTTTTCAGCAGAAATAAACACGTTTTGGCAACTTTGGTCACCCCCATTTAAGTTATAGGGCAGGAACAGCACAGTTTTCAAAACGTGTTTTTCAGACCGAAATAAACGCTTTTTCTCAGCCCTTGGAATCGCAGTGTAACTGCCTGGCTCAGAAGAGCACACTGAATCAGCCCTTAACCCCAGTGATCAGAAATTGTCAAAACGTGTTTTTCAGCAGAAATAAACACGTTTTGGCAACTTTGGTCACCCCCATGTAAGTTATAGGGCAGGAACAGCACAGTTTTCAAAACGTGTTTTTCAGCCCGAAATAAACGCTTTTTCTCAGCCCTTGGAATCGCAGTGTAACTGCCTGGCTCAGAAGAGCACACTGAGTCAGCCCTTAACCCCAGTGATCAGAAATTGTCAAAACGTGTTTTTCAGCAGAAATAAACACGTTTTGGCAACTTTGGTCACCCCCATGTAACTTATAGGGCAGGAACAGCAAACTTTTCAAAACGTGTTTTTCAGCCCGAAATAAACGCTTTTTCTCAGCCCTTGGAATCGCAGTGTAACTGCCTGGCTCAGAAGAGCACACTGAGTCAGCCCTTAACCCCAGTGATCAGAAATTGTCAAAACGTGTTTTTCAGCAGAAATAAACACGTTTTGGCAACTTTGGTCACCCCCATGTAAGTTATAGGGCAGGAACAGCACAGTTTTCAAAACGTGTTTTTCAGCCCGAAATAAACGCTTTTTCTCAGCCCTTGGAATCGCAGTGTAACTGCCTGGCTCAGAAGAGCACACTGAGTCAGCCCTTAACCTCAGTGATCAGAAATTGTCAAAACGTGTTTTTCAGCAGAAATAAACATGTTTTGGCAACTTTGGTCACCCCCATTTAAGTTATAGGGCAGGAACAGCACACTTTTCAAAACGTGTTTTTCAGCCCGAAATAAACGCGTTTTCTCAGCCCTTGGAATCGCAGTGTAACTGCCTGCCTCAGAAGAGCACACTGAGTCAGCCCTTAACCCCAGTGTGCAGAAATTGTCAAAACGTGTTTTTCAGCAGAAATAAACACGTTTTGGCAACTTTGGTCACCCCCATGTAAGTTATAGGGCAGGAACAGCACAGTTTTCAAAACGTGTTTTTCAGGCAGAAATAAACGCTTTTTCTCAGCCCTTGGAATCGCAGTGTAACTGCCTGGCTCAGAAGAGCACACTGAGTCAGCCCTTAACCTCAGTGATCAGAAATTGTCAAAACGTGTTTTTCAGCAGAAATAAACACGTTTTGGCAACTTTGGTCACCCCCATGTAACTTATAGGGCAGGAACAGCACACTTTTCAAAACGTGTTTTTCAGCCCGAAATAAACGCGTTTTCTCAGCCCTTAGAATCGCAGTGTAACTGCCTGGCTCAGAAGAGCACACTGAGTCAGCCCTTAACCCCAGTGTGCAGAAATTGTCAAAACGTGTTTTTTAGCAGAAATAAACACGTTTTGGCAACTTTGGTCACCCCCATGTAACTTATAGGGCAGGAACAGCACACTTTTCAAAACGTGTTTTTCAGCCCGAAATAAACGCTTTTTCTCAGCCCTTGGAATCGCAGTGTAACTGCCTGGCTCAGAAGAGCACACTGAATCAGCCCTTAACCCCAGTGATCAGAAATTGTCAAAACGTGTTTTTCAGCAGAAATAAACACGTTTTGGCAACTTTGGTCACCCCCATGTAAGTTATAGGGCAGGAACAGCACAGTTTTCAAAACATGTTTTTCAGCCCGAAATAAACGCTTTTTCTCAGCCCTTGGAATCGCAGTGTAACTGCCTGGCTCAGAAGAGCCCACTGAATCAGCCCTTAACCCCAGTGATCAGAAATTGTCAAAACGTGTTTTTCAGCAGAAATAAACACGTTTTGGCAACTTTGGTCACCCCCATGTAAGTTATAGGGCAGGAACAGCACAGTTTTCAAAACGTGTTTTTCAGCCCGAAATAAACGCTTTTTCTCAGCCCTTGGAATCGCAGTGTAACTGCCTGGCTCAGAAGAGCACACTGAGTCAGCCCTTAACCTCAGTGATCAGAAATTGTCAAAACGTGTTTTTCAGCAGAAATAAACACGTTTTGGCAACTTTGGTCACCCACATTTAAGTTATAGGGCAGGAACAGCACACTTTTCAAAACGTGTTTTTCAGCCCGAAATAAACGCGTTTTCTCAGCCCTTGGAATCGCAGTGTAACTGCCTGCCTCAGAAGAGCACACTGAGTCAGCCCTTAACCCCAGTGTGCAGAAATTGTCAAAACGTGTTTTTCAGCAGAAATAAACACGTTTTGGCAACTTTGGTCACCACCATGTAACTTATAGGGCAGGAACAGCACACTTTTCAAAACGTGTTTTTCAGCCCGAAATAAACGCTTTTTCTCAGCCCTTGGAATCGCAGTGTAACTGCCTGGCTCAGAAGAGCACACTGAGTCAGCCCTTAACCCCAGTGATCAGAAATTGTCAAAACGTGTTTTTCAGCAGAAAGAAACACGTTTTGGCAACTTTGGTCACCCCCATGTAACTTATAGGGCAGGAACAGCACAGTTTTCAAAACGTGTTTTTCAGTCCGAAATAAACGCGTTTTCTCAGCCCTTAGAATCGCAGTGTAACTGCCTGGCTCAGAAGAGCACACTGAATCAGCCCTTAACCCCCGTGATAGAAAATTATCAAAACGTGTTTTTCAGCAGAAATAAACACGTTTTGGCAACTTTGGTCACCCCCATGTAAGTTATAGGTCAGGAACAGCACAGTTTTCAAAACGTGTTTTTCAGCCCGAATTAAACGCTTTTTCTCAACCCTTGGAATCGCAGTGTAACTGCCTGGCTCAGAAGAGCACACTGAATCAGCCCTTAACCCCAGTGATCAGAAATTGTCAAAACGTGTTTTTCAGCAGAAATAAACACGTTTTGGCAACTTTGGTCACCCCCATGTAACTTATAGAGCAGGAACAGTACAGTTTTCAAAACGTGTTTTTCAGCCCGGAATAAACGCTTTTTCTCAGCCCTTGGAATCGCAGTGTAACTGCCTGCCTCAGAAGAGCACACTAAGTCAGCCCTTAACCCCAGTGTGCAGAAATTGTCAAAACGAGTTTTTCAGCAGAAATAAACACGTTTTGGCAACTTTGGTCACCCCCATTTAAGTTATAGGGCAGGAACAGCACAGTTTTCAAAACGTGTTTTTCAGCACGAAATAAACGCGTTTTCTCAGCCCTTGGAATCGCAGTGTAACTGCCTGCCTCAGAAGAGCCCACCGAATCAGCCCTTAACCCCAGTGATCAGAAATTGTCAAAACGTGTTTTTCAGCAGAAATAAACACGTTTTGGCAACTTTGGTCACCCCCATGTAACTTATAGGGCAGGAACAGCACAGTTTTCAAAACGTGTTTTTCAGCCCGAAATAAACGCGTTTTCTCAGCCCTTAGAATCGCAGTGTAACTGCCTGGCTCAGAAGAGCACACTGAGTCAGCCCTTAACCCCAGTGTGCAGAAATTGTCAAAACGAGTTTTTCAGCAGAAATAAACACGTTTTGGCAACTTTGGTCACCCCCATGTAAGTTATAGGGCAGGAACTGCACAGTTTTCAAAACGTGTTTTTCAGCCCGAAATAAACGCGTTTTCTCAGCCCTTGGAATCGCAGTGTAACTGCCTGCCTCAGAAGAGCCCACCGAATCAGCCCTTAACCCCAGTGATCAGAAATTGTCAAAACGTGTTTTTCAGCAGAAATAAACACGTTTTGGCAACTTTGGTCACCCCCATGTAAGTTATAGGGCAGGAACAGCACAGTTTTCAAAACGTGTTTTTCAGCCCGAAATAAACGCTTTTTCTCAGCCCTTGGAATCGCAGTGTAACTGCCTGGCTCAGAAGAGCACACTGAGTCAGCCCTTAACCTCATTTATCAGAAATTGTCAAAACGTATTTTTCAGCAGAAATAAACACGTTTTGGCAACTTTGGTCACCCCCATGTAAGTTATAGGGCAGGAACAGCACAGTTTCAAAATGTGTTTTTCAGACCGAAATAAACGCTTTTTCTCAGCCTTTGGAATCGCAGTGTAACTGCCTGGCTCAGAAGAGTACACTGAGTCAGCCCTTAACCCCAGTGATCAGAAATTGTCAAAACGTGTTTTTCAGCAGAAATAAACACGTTTTGGCAACTTTGGTCACCCCCATTTAACTTATAGGGCAGGAACAGCACACTTTCAAAACGTGTTTTTCAGCCCGAAATAAACGCGTTTTCTCAGCCCTTAGAATCGCAGTGTAACTGCCTGGCTCAGAAAAGCACACTGAATCAGCCCTTAACCCCAGTGATCAGAAATTGTCAAAACGTGTTTTTCAGCAGAAATAAACACGTTTTGGCAACTTTGGTCACCCCCATGTAAGTTATAGGGCAGGAACAGCACAGTTTTCAAAACGTGTTTTTCAGCCCGAAATAAACGCTTTTTCTCAGCCCTTAGAATCGCAGTGTAACTGCCTGGCTCAGAAGAGCACACTGAGTCAGCCCTTAACCCCAGTGTGCAGAAATTGTCAAAACGTGTTTTTCAGCAGAAATAAACACGTTTTGGCAACTTTGGTCACCCCCATGTAACTTATAGGGCAGGAACAGTACAGTTTTCAAAACGTGTTTTTCAGCCCGGAATAAACGCTTTTTCTCAGCCCTTGGAATCGCAGTGTAACTGCCTGGCTCAGAAGAGCACACTGAGTCAGCCCTTAACCCCAGTGTGCAGAAATTGTCAAAACGAGTTTTTCAGCAGAAATAAACACGTTTTGGCAACTTTGGTCACCACCATTTAAGTTATAGGGCAGGAACAGCACAGTTTTCAAAACGTGTTTTTCAGCCCGAAATAAACGCGTTTTCTCAGCCCTTGGAATCGCAGTGTAACTGCCTGCCTCAGAAGAGCCCACCGAATCAGCCCTTAACCCCAGTGATCAGAAATTGTCAAAACGTGTTTTTCAGCAGAAATAAACACGTTTTGGCAACTTTGGTCACCCTCATGTAACTTATAGGGCAGGAACAGCACAGTTTTCAAAACGTGTTTTTCAGCCCGAAATAAACGCGTTTTCTCAGCCCTTAGAATCGCAGTGTAACTGCCTGGCTCAGAAGAGCACACTGAGTCAGCCCTTAACCCCAGTGTGCAGAAATTGTCAAAACGAGTTTTTCAGCAGAAATAAACACGTTTTGGCAACTTTGGTCACCCCCATTTAAGTTATAGGGCAGGAACAGCACAGTTTTCAAAACGTGTTTTTCAGCCCGGAATAAACGCTTTTTCTCAGCCCTTGGAATCGCAGTGTAACTGCCTGCCTCAGAAGAGCACACTAAGTCAGCCCTTAACCCCAGTGTGCAGAAATTGTCAAAACGAGTTTTTCAGCAGAAATAAACACGTTTTGGCAACTTTGGTCACCCCCATTTAAGTTATAGGGCAGGAACAGCACAGTTTTCAAAACGTGTTTTTCAGCACGAAATAAACGCGTTTTCTCAGCCCTTGGAATCGCAGTGTAACTGCCTGCCTCAGAAGAGCCCACCGAATCAGCCCTTAACCCCAGTGATCAGAAATTGTCAAAACGTGTTTTTCAGCAGAAATAAACACGTTTTGGCAACTTTGGTCACCCCCATGTAACTTATAGGGCAGGAACAGCACAGTTTTCAAAACGTGTTTTTCAGCCCGAAATAAACGCGTTTTCTCAGCCCTTAGAATCGCAGTGTAACTGCCTGGCTCAGAAGAGCACACTGAGTCAGCCCTTAACCCCAGTGTGCAGAAATTGTCAAAACGAGTTTTTCAGCAGAAATAAACACGTTTTGGCAACTTTGGTCACCCCCATTTAAGTTATAGGGCAGGAACAGCACAGTTTTCAAAACGTGTTTTTCAGCCCGAAATAAACGCGTTTTCTCAGCCCTTGGAATCGCAGTGTAACTGCCTGCCTCAGAAGAGCCCACCGAATCAGCCCTTAACCCCAGTGATCAGAAATTGTCAAAACGTGTTTTTCAGCAGAAATAAACACGTTTTGGCAACTTTGGTCACCCTCATGTAACTTATAGGGCAGGAACAGCACAGTTTTCAAAACGTGTTTTTCAGCCCGAAATAAACGCGTTTTCTCAGCCCTTAGAATCGCAGTGTAACTGCCTGGCTCAGAAGAGCACACTGAGTCAGCCCTTAACCCCAGTGTGCAGAAATTGTCAAAACGAGTTTTTCAGCAGAAATAAACACGTTTTGGCAACTTTGGTCACCCCCATTTAAGTTATAGGGCAGGAACAGCACAGTTTTCAAAACGTGTTTTTCAGACCGAAATAAACGCTTTTTCTCAGCCCTTGGAATCGCAGTGTAACTGCCTGGCTCAGAAGAGCACACTGAATCAGCCCTTAACCCCAGTGATCAGAAATTGTCAAAACGTGTTTTTCAGCAGAAATAAACACGTTTTGGCAACTTTGGTCACCCCCATGTAAGTTATAGGGCAGGAACAGCACAGTTTTCAAAACGTGTTTTTCAGCCCGAAATAAACGCTTTTTCTCAGCCCTTGGAATCGCAGTGTAACTGCCTGGCTCAGAAGAGCACACTGAGTCAGCCCTTAACCCCAGTGATCAGAAATTGTCAAAACGTGTTTTTCAGCAGAAATAAACACGTTTTGGCAACTTTGGTCACCCCCATGTAACTTATAGGGCAGGAACAGCAAACTTTTCAAAACGTGTTTTTCAGCCCGAAATAAACGCTTTTTCTCAGCCCTTAGAATCGCAGTGTAACTGCCTGGCTCAGAAGAGCACACTGAGTCAGCCCTTAACCCCAGTGTGCAGAAATTGTCAAAACGTGTTTTTCAGCAGAAATAAACACGTTTTGGCAACTTTGGTCACCCCCATGTAAGTTATAGGGCAGGAACAGCACAGTTTTCAAAACGTGTTTTTCAGACCGAAATAAACGCTTTTTCTCAGCCCTTGGAATCGCAGTGTAACTGCCTGGCTCAGAAGAGCACACTGAGTCAGCCCTTAACCCCAGTGTGCAGAAATTGTCAAAACGAGTTTTTCAGCAGAAATAAACACGTTTTGGCAACTTTGGTCACCCCCATTTAAGTTATAGGGCAGGAACAGCACAGTTTTCAAAACGTGTTTTTCAGCCCGAAATAAACGCGTTTTCTCAGCCCTTGGAATCGCAGTGTAACTGCCTGCCTCAGAAGAGCCCACCGAATCAGCCCTTAACCCCAGTGATCAGAAATTGTCAAAACGTGTTTTTCAGCAGAAATAAACACGTTTTGGCAACTTTGGTCACCCCCATGTAACTTATAGGGCAGGAACAGCACACTTTTCAAAACGTGTTTTTCAGCCCGAAATAAACGCTTTTTCTCAGCCCTTGGAATCGCAGTGTAACTGCCTGGCTCAGAAGAGCACACTGAGTCAGCCCTTAACCCCAGTGATCAGAAATTGTCAAAACGTGTTTTTCAGCAGAAATAAACACGTTTTGGCAACTTTGGTCACCCCCATGTAAGTTATAGGGCAGGAACAGCACAGTTTTCAAAACGTGTTTTTCAGCCCGAAATAAACGCTTTTTCTCAGCCCTTGGAATCGCAGTGTAACTGCCTGGCTCAGAAGAGCACACTGAGTCAGCCCTTAACCTCAGTGATCAGAAATTGTCAAAACGTGTTTTTCAGCAGAAATAAACATGTTTTGGCAACTTTGGTCACCCCCATTTAAGTTATAGGGCAGGAACAGCACACTTTTCAAAACGTGTTTTTCAGCCCGAAATAAACGCGTTTTCTCAGCCCTTGGAATCGCAGTGTAACTGCCTGCCTCAGAAGAGCACACTGAGTCAGCCCTTAACCCCAGTGTGCAGAAATTGTCAAAACGTGTTTTTCAGCAGAAATAAACACGTTTTGGCAACTTTGGTCACCCCCATGTAAGTTATAGGGCAGGAACAGCACAGTTTTCAAAACGTGTTTTTCAGGCAGAAATAAACGCTTTTTCTCAGCCCTTGGAATCGCAGTGTAACTGCCTGGCTCAGAAGAGCACACTGAGTCAGCCCTTAACCTCAGTGATCAGAAATTGTCAAAACGTGTTTTTCAGCAGAAATAAACACGTTTTGGCAACTTTGGTCACCCCCATGTAACTTATAGGGCAGGAACAGCACACTTTTCAAAACGTGTTTTTCAGCCCGAAATAAACGCGTTTTCTCAGCCCTTAGAATCGCAGTGTAACTGCCTGGCTCAGAAGAGCACACTGAGTCAGCCCTTAACCCCAGTGTGCAGAAATTGTCAAAACGTGTTTTTTAGCAGAAATAAACACGTTTTGGCAACTTTGGTCACCCCCATGTAACTTATAGGGCAGGAACAGCACACTTTTCAAAACGTGTTTTTCAGCCCGAAATAAACGCTTTTTCTCAGCCCTTGGAATCGCAGTGTAACTGCCTGGCTCAGAAGAGCACACTGAATCAGCCCTTAACCCCAGTGATCAGAAATTGTCAAAACGTGTTTTTCAGCAGAAATAAACACGTTTTGGCAACTTTGGTCACCCCCATGTAAGTTATAGGGCAGGAACAGCACAGTTTTCAAAACATGTTTTTCAGCCCGAAATAAACGCTTTTTCTCAGCCCTTGGAATCGCAGTGTAACTGCCTGGCTCAGAAGAGCCCACTGAATCAGCCCTTAACCCCAGTGATCAGAAATTGTCAAAACGTGTTTTTCAGCAGAAATAAACACGTTTTGGCAACTTTGGTCACCCCCATGTAAGTTATAGGGCAGGAACAGCACAGTTTTCAAAACGTGTTTTTCAGCCCGAAATAAACGCTTTTTCTCAGCCCTTGGAATCGCAGTGTAACTGCCTGGCTCAGAAGAGCACACTGAGTCAGCCCTTAACCTCAGTGATCAGAAATTGTCAAAACGTGTTTTTCAGCAGAAATAAACACGTTTTGGCAACTTTGGTCACCCACATTTAAGTTATAGGGCAGGAACAGCACACTTTTCAAAACGTGTTTTTCAGCCCGAAATAAACGCGTTTTCTCAGCCCTTGGAATCGCAGTGTAACTGCCTGCCTCAGAAGAGCACACTGAGTCAGCCCTTAACCCCAGTGTGCAGAAATTGTCAAAACGTGTTTTTCAGCAGAAATAAACACGTTTTGGCAACTTTGGTCACCACCATGTAACTTATAGGGCAGGAACAGCACACTTTTCAAAACGTGTTTTTCAGCCCGAAATAAACGCTTTTTCTCAGCCCTTGGAATCGCAGTGTAACTGCCTGGCTCAGAAGAGCACACTGAGTCAGCCCTTAACCCCAGTGATCAGAAATTGTCAAAACGTGTTTTTCAGCAGAAAGAAACACGTTTTGGCAACTTTGGTCACCCCCATGTAACTTATAGGGCAGGAACAGCACAGTTTTCAAAACGTGTTTTTCAGTCCGAAATAAACGCGTTTTCTCAGCCCTTAGAATCGCAGTGTAACTGCCTGGCTCAGAAGAGCACACTGAATCAGCCCTTAACCCCCGTGATAGAAAATTATCAAAACGTGTTTTTCAGCAGAAATAAACACGTTTTGGCAACTTTGGTCACCCCCATGTAAGTTATAGGTCAGGAACAGCACAGTTTTCAAAACGTGTTTTTCAGCCCGAATTAAACGCTTTTTCTCAACCCTTGGAATCGCAGTGTAACTGCCTGGCTCAGAAGAGCACACTGAATCAGCCCTTAACCCCAGTGATCAGAAATTGTCAAAACGTGTTTTTCAGCAGAAATAAACACGTTTTGGCAACTTTGGTCACCCCCATGTAACTTATAGAGCAGGAACAGTACAGTTTTCAAAACGTGTTTTTCAGCCCGGAATAAACGCTTTTTCTCAGCCCTTGGAATCGCAGTGTAACTGCCTGCCTCAGAAGAGCACACTAAGTCAGCCCTTAACCCCAGTGTGCAGAAATTGTCAAAACGAGTTTTTCAGCAGAAATAAACACGTTTTGGCAACTTTGGTCACCCCCATTTAAGTTATAGGGCAGGAACAGCACAGTTTTCAAAACGTGTTTTTCAGCACGAAATAAACGCGTTTTCTCAGCCCTTGGAATCGCAGTGTAACTGCCTGCCTCAGAAGAGCCCACCGAATCAGCCCTTAACCCCAGTGATCAGAAATTGTCAAAACGTGTTTTTCAGCAGAAATAAACACGTTTTGGCAACTTTGGTCACCCCCATGTAACTTATAGGGCAGGAACAGCACAGTTTTCAAAACGTGTTTTTCAGCCCGAAATAAACGCGTTTTCTCAGCCCTTAGAATCGCAGTGTAACTGCCTGGCTCAGAAGAGCACACTGAGTCAGCCCTTAACCCCAGTGTGCAGAAATTGTCAAAACGAGTTTTTCAGCAGAAATAAACACGTTTTGGCAACTTTGGTCACCCCCATGTAAGTTATAGGGCAGGAACTGCACAGTTTTCAAAACGTGTTTTTCAGCCCGAAATAAACGCGTTTTCTCAGCCCTTGGAATCGCAGTGTAACTGCCTGCCTCAGAAGAGCCCACCGAATCAGCCCTTAACCCCAGTGATCAGAAATTGTCAAAACGTGTTTTTCAGCAGAAATAAACACGTTTTGGCAACTTTGGTCACCCCCATGTAAGTTATAGGGCAGGAACAGCACAGTTTTCAAAACGTGTTTTTCAGCCCGAAATAAACGCTTTTTCTCAGCCCTTGGAATCGCAGTGTAACTGCCTGGCTCAGAAGAGCACACTGAGTCAGCCCTTAACCTCATTTATCAGAAATTGTCAAAACGTATTTTTCAGCAGAAATAAACACGTTTTGGCAACTTTGGTCACCCCCATGTAAGTTATAGGGCAGGAACAGCACAGTTTCAAAATGTGTTTTTCAGACCGAAATAAACGCTTTTTCTCAGCCTTTGGAATCGCAGTGTAACTGCCTGGCTCAGAAGAGTACACTGAGTCAGCCCTTAACCCCAGTGATCAGAAATTGTCAAAACGTGTTTTTCAGCAGAAATAAACACGTTTTGGCAACTTTGGTCACCCCCATTTAACTTATAGGGCAGGAACAGCACACTTTCAAAACGTGTTTTTCAGCCCGAAATAAACGCGTTTTCTCAGCCCTTAGAATCGCAGTGTAACTGCCTGGCTCAGAAAAGCACACTGAATCAGCCCTTAACCCCAGTGATCAGAAATTGTCAAAACGTGTTTTTCAGCAGAAATAAACACGTTTTGGCAACTTTGGTCACCCCCATGTAAGTTATAGGGCAGGAACAGCACAGTTTTCAAAACGTGTTTTTCAGCCCGAAATAAACGCTTTTTCTCAGCCCTTAGAATCGCAGTGTAACTGCCTGGCTCAGAAGAGCACACTGAGTCAGCCCTTAACCCCAGTGTGCAGAAATTGTCAAAACGTGTTTTTCAGCAGAAATAAACACGTTTTGGCAACTTTGGTCACCCCCATGTAACTTATAGGGCAGGAACAGTACAGTTTTCAAAACGTGTTTTTCAGCCCGGAATAAACGCTTTTTCTCAGCCCTTGGAATCGCAGTGTAACTGCCTGGCTCAGAAGAGCACACTGAGTCAGCCCTTAACCCCAGTGTGCAGAAATTGTCAAAACGAGTTTTTCAGCAGAAATAAACACGTTTTGGCAACTTTGGTCACCACCATTTAAGTTATAGGGCAGGAACAGCACAGTTTTCAAAACGTGTTTTTCAGCCCGAAATAAACGCGTTTTCTCAGCCCTTGGAATCGCAGTGTAACTGCCTGCCTCAGAAGAGCCCACCGAATCAGCCCTTAACCCCAGTGATCAGAAATTGTCAAAACGTGTTTTTCAGCAGAAATAAACACGTTTTGGCAACTTTGGTCACCCTCATGTAACTTATAGGGCAGGAACAGCACAGTTTTCAAAACGTGTTTTTCAGCCCGAAATAAACGCGTTTTCTCAGCCCTTAGAATCGCAGTGTAACTGCCTGGCTCAGAAGAGCACACTGAGTCAGCCCTTAACCCCAGTGTGCAGAAATTGTCAAAACGAGTTTTTCAGCAGAAATAAACACGTTTTGGCAACTTTGGTCACCCCCATTTAAGTTATAGGGCAGGAACAGCACAGTTTTCAAAACGTGTTTTTCAGACCGAAATAAACGCTTTTTCTCAGCCCTTGGAATCGCAGTGTAACTGCCTGGCTCAGAAGAGCACACTGAATCAGCCCTTAACCCCAGTGATCAGAAATTGTCAAAACGTGTTTTTCAGCAGAAATAAACACGTTTTGGCAACTTTGGTCACCCCCATGTAAGTTATAGGGCAGGAACAGCACAGTTTTCAAAACGTGTTTTTCAGCCCGAAATAAACGCTTTTTCTCAGCCCTTGGAATCGCAGTGTAACTGCCTGGCTCAGAAGAGCACACTGAGTCAGCCCTTAACCCCAGTGATCAGAAATTGTCAAAACGTGTTTTTCAGCAGAAATAAACACGTTTTGGCAACTTTGGTCACCCCCATGTAACTTATAGGGCAGGAACAGCAAACTTTTCAAAACGTGTTTTTCAGCCCGAAATAAACGCTTTTTCTCAGCCCTTAGAATCGCAGTGTAACTGCCTGGCTCAGAAGAGCACACTGAGTCAGCCCTTAACCCCAGTGTGCAGAAATTGTCAAAACGTGTTTTTCAGCAGAAATAAACACGTTTTGGCAACTTTGGTCACCCCCATGTAAGTTATAGGGCAGGAACAGCACAGTTTTCAAAACGTGTTTTTCAGACCGAAATAAACGCTTTTTCTCAGCCCTTGGAATCGCAGTGTAACTGCCTGGCTCAGAAGAGCACACTGAGTCAGCCCTTAACCCCAGTGTGCAGAAATTGTCAAAACGTGTTTTTAAGCAGAAATAAACACGTTTTGGCCACTTTGGTCACCCCCATGTAAGTTATAGGGCTGGAACAGCACAGTTTTCAAAACGTGTTTTTCAGCCCGAAATAAACGCTTTTTCTCAGCCCTTGGAATCGCAGTGTAACTGCCTGGCTCAGAAGAGCCCACTGAATCAGCCCTTAACCCCCGTGATCAGAAATTGTCAAAACGTGTTTTTCAGCAGAAATAAACACGTTTTGGCAACTTTGGTCACCCCCATGTAACTTATAGGGCAGGAACAGCACACTATTCAAAACGTGTTTTTCAACCCGAAATAAACGCGTTTTATCAGCCCTTAGAATCGCAGTGTAACTGCCTGGCTCAGAAGAGCACACTGAGTCAGCCCTTAACCCCAGTGTGCAGAAATTGTCAAAACGTGTTTTTCAGCAGAAATAAACACGTTTTGGCAACTTTGGTCACCCCCATGTAACTTATAGGGCAGGAACAGTACAGTTTTCAAAACGTGTTTTTCAGCCCGGAATAAACGCTTTTTCTCAGCCCTTGGAATCGCAGTGTAACTGCCTGGCTCAGAAGAGCACACTGAGTCAGCCCTTAACCCCAGTGTGCAGAAATTGTCAAAACGAGTTTTTCAGCAGAAATAAACACGTTTTGGCAACTTTGGTCACCCCCATTTAAGTTATAGGGCAGGAACAGCACAGTTTTCAAAACGTGTTTTTCAGCCCGAAATAAACGCGTTTTCTCAGCCCTTGGAATCGCAGTGTAACTGCCTGCCTCAGAAGAGCCCACCGAATCAGCCCTTAACCCCAGTGATCAGAAATTGTCAAAACGTGTTTTTCAGCAGAAATAAACACGTTTTGGCAACTTTGGTCACCCCCATGTAACTTATAGGGCAGGAACAGCACAGTTTTCAAAACGTGTTTTTCAGCCCGAAATAAACGCGTTTTCTCAGCCCTTAGAATCGCAGTGTAACTGCCTGGCTCAGAAGAGCACACTGAGTCAGCCCTTAACCCCAGTGTGCAGAAATTGTCAAAACGAGTTTTTCAGCAGAAATAAACACGTTTTGGCAACTTTGGTCACCCCCATTTAAGTTATAGGGCAGGAACAGCACAGTTTTCAAAACGTGTTTTTCAGACCGAAATAAACGCTTTTTCTCAGCCCTTGGAATCGGAGTGTAACTGCCTGGCTCAGAAGAGCACACTGAGTCAGCCCTTAACCCCAGTGATCAGAAATTGTCAAAACGTGTTTTTCAGCAGAAATAAACACGTTTTGGCAACTTTGGTCACCCCCATGTAACTTATAGAGCAGGAACAGCAAACTTTTCAAAACGTGTTTTTCAGCCCGAAATAAACGCTTTTTCTCAGCCCTTAGAATCGCAGTGTAACTGCCTGGCTCAGAAGAGCACACTGAGTCAGCCCTTAACCCCAGTGTGCAGAAATTGTCAAAACGTGTTTTTCAGCAGAAATAAACACGTTTTGGCAACTTTGGTCACCCCTATGTAACTTATAGGGCAGGAACAGTACAGTTTTCAAAACGTGTTTTTCAGCCCGGAATAAACGCTTTTTCTCAGCCCTTGGAATCGCAGTGTAACTGCCTGCCTCAGAAGAGCACACTAAGTCAGCCCTTAACCCCAGTGTGCAGAAATTGTCAAAACGAGTTTTTCAGCAGAAATAAACACGTTTTGGCAACTTTGGTCACCCCCATTTAAGTTATAGGGCAGGAACAGCACAGTTTTCAAAACGTGTTTTTCAGCACGAAATAAACGCGTTTTCTCAGCCCTTGGAATCGCAGTGTAACTGCCTGCCTCAGAAGAGCCCACCGAATCAGCCCTTAACCCCAGTGATCAGAAATTGTCAAAACGTGTTTTTCAGCAGAAATAAACACGTTTTGGCAACTTTGGTCACCCCCATGTAACTTATAGGGCAGGAACAGCACAGTTTTCAAAACGTGTTTTTCAGCCCGAAATAAACGCGTTTTCTCAGCCCTTAGAATCGCAGTGTAACTGCCTGGCTCAGAAGAGCACACTGAGTCAGCCCTTAACCCCAGTGTGCAGAAATTGTCAAAACGAGTTTTTCAGCAGAAATAAACACGTTTTGGCAACTTTGGTCACCCCCATGTAAGTTATAGGGCAGGAACTGCACAGTTTTCAAAACGTGTTTTTCAGCCCGAAATAAACGCGTTTTCTCAGCCCTTGGAATCGCAGTGTAACTGCCTGCCTCAGAAGAGCCCACCGAATCAGCCCTTAACCCCAGTGATCAGAAATTGTCAAAACGTGTTTTTCAGCAGAAATAAACACGTTTTGGCAACTTTGG
This sequence comes from Atractosteus spatula, assembly GCF_055471065.1. Lineage (NCBI taxonomy): Eukaryota > Metazoa > Chordata > Actinopteri > Semionotiformes > Lepisosteidae > Atractosteus > Atractosteus spatula. Next base: position 2,851,198 of record NC_142722.1, read on the forward strand.
TCACCCCCATGTAAGTTATAGGGCAGGAACAGCACAGTTTTCAAAACGTGTTTTTCAGCCCGAAATAAACGCTTTTTCTCAGCCCTTGGAATCGCAGTGTAACTGCCTGGCTCAGAAGAGCACACTGAGTCAGCCCTTAACCTCATTTATCAGAAATTGTCAAAACGTATTTTTCAGCAGAAATAAACACGTTTTGGCAACTTTGGTCACCCCCATGTAAGTTATAGGGCAGGAACAGCACAGTTTCAAAATGTGTTTTTCAGACCGAAATAAACGCTTTTTCTCAGCCTTTGGAATCGCAGTGTAACTGCCTGGCTCAGAAGAGTACACTGAGTCAGCCCTTAACCCCAGTGATCAGAAATTGTCAAAACGTGTTTTTCAGCAGAAATAAACACGTTTTGGCAACTTTGGTCACCCCCATTTAACTTATAGGGCAGGAACAGCACACTTTCAAAACGTGTTTTTCAGCCCGAAATAAACGCGTTTTCTCAGCCCTTAGAATCGCAGTGTAACTGCCTGGCTCAGAAAAGCACACTGAATCAGCCCTTAACCCCAGTGATCAGAAATTGTCAAAACGTGTTTTTCAGCAGAAATAAACACGTTTTGGCAACTTTGGTCACCCCCATGTAAGTTATAGGGCAGGAACAGCACAGTTTTCAAAACGTGTTTTTCAGCCCGAAATAAACGCTTTTTCTCAGCCCTTAGAATCGCAGTGTAACTGCCTGGCTCAGAAGAGCACACTGAGTCAGCCCTTAACCCCAGTGTGCAGAAATTGTCAAAACGTGTTTTTCAGCAGAAATAAACACGTTTTGGCAACTTTGGTCACCCCCATGTAACTTATAGGGCAGGAACAGTACAGTTTTCAAAACGTGTTTTTCAGCCCGGAATAAACGCTTTTTCTCAGCCCTTGGAATCGCAGTGTAACTGCCTGGCTCAGAAGAGCACACTGAGTCAGCCCTTAACCCCAGTGTGCAGAAATTGTCAAAACGAGTTTTTCAGCAGAAATAAACACGTTTTGGCAACTTTGGTCACCCCCATTTAAGTTATAGGGCAGGAACAGCACAGTTTTCAAAACGTGTTTTTCAGCCCGAAATAAACGCGTTTTCTCAGCCCTTGGAATCGCAGTGTAACTGCCTGCCTCAGAAGAGCCCACCGAATCAGCCCTTAACCCCAGTGATCAGAAATTGTCAAAACGTGTTTTTCAGCAGAAATAAACACGTTTTGGCAACTTTGGTCACCCTCATGTAACTTATAGGGCAGGAACAGCACAGTTTTCAAAACGTGTTTTTCAGCCCGAAATAAACGCGTTTTCTCAGCCCTTAGAATCGCAGTGTAACTGCCTGGCTCAGAAGAGCACACTGAGTCAGCCCTTAACCCCAGTGTGCAGAAATTGTCAAAACGAGTTTTTCAGCAGAAATAAACACGTTTTGGCAACTTTGGTCACCCCCATTTAAGTTATAGGGCAGGAACAGCACAGTTTTCAAAACGTGTTTTTCAGACCGAAATAAACGCTTTTTCTCAGCCCTTGGAATCGCAGTGTAACTGCCTGGCTCAGAAGAGCACACTGAATCAGCCCTTAACCCCAGTGATCAGAAATTGTCAAAACGTGTTTTTCAGCAGAAATAAACACGTTTTGGCAACTTTGGTCACCCCCATGTAAGTTATAGGGCAGGAACAGCACAGTTTTCAAAACGTGTTTTTCAGCCCGAAATAAACGCTTTTTCTCAGCCCTTGGAATCGCAGTGTAACTGCCTGGCTCAGAAGAGCACACTGAGTCAGCCCTTAACCCCAGTGATCAGAAATTGTCAAAACGTGTTTTTCAGCAGAAATAAACACGTTTTGGCAACTTTGGTCACCCCCATGTAACTTATAGGGCAGGAACAGCAAACTTTTCAAAACGTGTTTTTCAGCCCGAAATAAACGCTTTTTCTCAGCCCTTAGAATCGCAGTGTAACTGCCTGGCTCAGAAGAGCACACTGAGTCAGCCCTTAACCCCAGTGTGCAGAAATTGTCAAAACGTGTTTTTCAGCAGAAATAAACACGTTTTGGCAACTTTGGTCACCCCCATGTAAGTTATAGGGCAGGAACAGCACAGTTTTCAAAACGTGTTTTTCAGACCGAAATAAACGCTTTTTCTCAGCCCTTGGAATCGCAGTGTAACTGCCTGGCTCAGAAGAGCACACTGAGTCAGCCCTTAACCCCAGTGTGCAGAAATTGTCAAAACGAGTTTTTCAGCAGAAATAAACACGTTTTGGCAACTTTGGTCACCCCCATTTAAGTTATAGGGCAGGAACAGCACAGTTTTCAAAACGTGTTTTTCAGCCCGAAATAAACGCGTTTTCTCAGCCCTTGGAATCGCAGTGTAACTGCCTGCCTCAGAAGAGCCCACCGAATCAGCCCTTAACCCCAGTGATCAGAAATTGTCAAAACGTGTTTTTCAGCAGAAATAAACACGTTTTGGCAACTTTGGTCACCCCCATGTAACTTATAGGGCAGGAACAGCACACTTTTCAAAACGTGTTTTTCAGCCCGAAATAAACGCTTTTTCTCAGCCCTTGGAATCGCAGTGTAACTGCCTGGCTCAGAAGAGCACACTGAGTCAGCCCTTAACCCCAGTGATCAGAAATTGTCAAAACGTGTTTTTCAGCAGAAATAAACACGTTTTGGCAACTTTGGTCACCCCCATGTAAGTTATAGGGCAGGAACAGCACAGTTTTCAAAACGTGTTTTTCAGCCCGAAATAAACGCTTTTTCTCAGCCCTTGGAATCGCAGTGTAACTGCCTGGCTCAGAAGAGCACACTGAGTCAGCCCTTAACCTCAGTGATCAGAAATTGTCAAAACGTGTTTTTCAGCAGAAATAAACATGTTTTGGCAACTTTGGTCACCCCCATTTAAGTTATAGGGCAGGAACAGCACACTTTTCAAAACGTGTTTTTCAGCCCGAAATAAACGCGTTTTCTCAGCCCTTGGAATCGCAGTGTAACTGCCTGCCTCAGAAGAGCACACTGAGTCAGCCCTTAACCCCAGTGTGCAGAAATTGTCAAAACGTGTTTTTCAGCAGAAATAAACACGTTTTGGCAACTTTGGTCACCCCCATGTAAGTTATAGGGCAGGAACAGCACAGTTTTCAAAACGTGTTTTTCAGGCAGAAATAAACGCTTTTTCTCAGCCCTTGGAATCGCAGTGTAACTGCCTGGCTCAGAAGAGCACACTGAGTCAGCCCTTAACCTCAGTGATCAGAAATTGTCAAAACGTGTTTTTCAGCAGAAATAAACACGTTTTGGCAACTTTGGTCACCCCCATGTAACTTATAGGGCAGGAACAGCACACTTTTCAAAACGTGTTTTTCAGCCCGAAATAAACGCGTTTTCTCAGCCCTTAGAATCGCAGTGTAACTGCCTGGCTCAGAAGAGCACACTGAGTCAGCCCTTAACCCCAGTGTGCAGAAATTGTCAAAACGTGTTTTTTAGCAGAAATAAACACGTTTTGGCAACTTTGGTCACCCCCATGTAACTTATAGGGCAGGAACAGCACACTTTTCAAAACGTGTTTTTCAGCCCGAAATAAACGCTTTTTCTCAGCCCTTGGAATCGCAGTGTAACTGCCTGGCTCAGAAGAGCACACTGAATCAGCCCTTAACCCCAGTGATCAGAAATTGTCAAAACGTGTTTTTCAGCAGAAATAAACACGTTTTGGCAACTTTGGTCACCCCCATGTAAGTTATAGGGCAGGAACAGCACAGTTTTCAAAACATGTTTTTCAGCCCGAAATAAACGCTTTTTCTCAGCCCTTGGAATCGCAGTGTAACTGCCTGGCTCAGAAGAGCCCACTGAATCAGCCCTTAACCCCAGTGATCAGAAATTGTCAAAACGTGTTTTTCAGCAGAAATAAACACGTTTTGGCAACTTTGGTCACCCCCATGTAAGTTATAGGGCAGGAACAGCACAGTTTTCAAAACGTGTTTTTCAGCCCGAAATAAACGCTTTTTCTCAGCCCTTGGAATCGCAGTGTAACTGCCTGGCTCAGAAGAGCACACTGAGTCAGCCCTTAACCTCAGTGATCAGAAATTGTCAAAACGTGTTTTTCAGCAGAAATAAACACGTTTTGGCAACTTTGGTCACCCACATTTAAGTTATAGGGCAGGAACAGCACACTTTTCAAAACGTGTTTTTCAGCCCGAAATAAACGCGTTTTCTCAGCCCTTGGAATCGCAGTGTAACTGCCTGCCTCAGAAGAGCACACTGAGTCAGCCCTTAACCCCAGTGTGCAGAAATTGTCAAAACGTGTTTTTCAGCAGAAATAAACACGTTTTGGCAACTTTGGTCACCACCATGTAACTTATAGGGCAGGAACAGCACACTTTTCAAAACGTGTTTTTCAGCCCGAAATAAACGCTTTTTCTCAGCCCTTGGAATCGCAGTGTAACTGCCTGGCTCAGAAGAGCACACTGAGTCAGCCCTTAACCCCAGTGATCAGAAATTGTCAAAACGTGTTTTTCAGCAGAAAGAAACACGTTTTGGCAACTTTGGTCACCCCCATGTAACTTATAGGGCAGGAACAGCACAGTTTTCAAAACGTGTTTTTAAGTCCGAAATAAACGCGTTTTCTCAGCCCTTAGAATCGCAGTGTAACTGCCTGGCTCAGAAGAGCACACTGAATCAGCCCTTAACCCCCGTGATAGAAAATTATCAAAACGTGTTTTTCAGCAGAAATAAACACGTTTTGGCAACTTTGGTCACCCCCATGTAAGTTATAGGTCAGGAACAGCACAGTTTTCAAAACGTGTTTTTCAGCCCGAATTAAACGCTTTTTCTCAACCCTTGGAATCGCAGTGTAACTGCCTGGCTCAGAAGAGCACACTGAATCAGCCCTTAACCCCAGTGATCAGAAATTGTCAAAACGTGTTTTTCAGCAGAAATAAACACGTTTTGGCAACTTTGGTCACCCCCATGTAACTTATAGAGCAGGAACAGTACAGTTTTCAAAACGTGTTTTTCAGCCCGGAATAAACGCTTTTTCTCAGCCCTTGGAATCGCAGTGTAACTGCCTGCCTCAGAAGAGCACACTAAGTCAGCCCTTAACCCCAGTGTGCAGAAATTGTCAAAACGAGTTTTTCAGCAGAAATAAACACGTTTTGGCAACTTTGGTCACCCCCATTTAAGTTATAGGGCAGGAACAGCACAGTTTTCAAAACGTGTTTTTCAGCACGAAATAAACGCGTTTTCTCAGCCCTTGGAATCGCAGTGTAACTGCCTGCCTCAGAAGAGCCCACCGAATCAGCCCTTAACCCCAGTGATCAGAAATTGTCAAAACGTGTTTTTCAGCAGAAATAAACACGTTTTGGCAACTTTGGTCACCCCCATGTAACTTATAGGGCAGGAACAGCACAGTTTTCAAAACGTGTTTTTCAGCCCGAAATAAACGCGTTTTCTCAGCCCTTAGAATCGCAGTGTAACTGCCTGGCTCAGAAGAGCACACTGAGTCAGCCCTTAACCCCAGTGTGCAGAAATTGTCAAAACGAGTTTTTCAGCAGAAATAAACACGTTTTGGCAACTTTGGTCACCCCCATGTAAGTTATAGGGCAGGAACTGCACAGTTTTCAAAACGTGTTTTTCAGCCCGAAATAAACGCGTTTTCTCAGCCCTTGGAATCGCAGTGTAACTGCCTGCCTCAGAAGAGCCCACCGAATCAGCCCTTAACCCCAGTGATCAGAAATTGTCAAAACGTGTTTTTCAGCAGAAATAAACACGTTTTGGCAACTTTGGTCACCCCCATGTAAGTTATAGGGCAGGAACAGCACAGTTTTCAAAACGTGTTTTTCAGCCCGAAATAAACGCTTTTTCTCAGCCCTTGGAATCGCAGTGTAACTGCCTGGCTCAGAAGAGCACACTGAGTCAGCCCTTAACCTCATTTATCAGAAATTGTCAAAACGTATTTTTCAGCAGAAATAAACACGTTTTGGCAACTTTGGTCACCCCCATGTAAGTTATAGGGCAGGAACAGCACAGTTTCAAAATGTGTTTTTCAGACCGAAATAAACGCTTTTTCTCAGCCTTTGGAATCGCAGTGTAACTGCCTGGCTCAGAAGAGTACACTGAGTCAGCCCTTAACCCCAGTGATCAGAAATTGTCAAAACGTGTTTTTCAGCAGAAATAAACACGTTTTGGCAACTTTGGTCACCCCCATTTAACTTATAGGGCAGGAACAGCACACTTTCAAAACGTGTTTTTCAGCCCGAAATAAACGCGTTTTCTCAGCCCTTAGAATCGCAGTGTAACTGCCTGGCTCAGAAAAGCACACTGAATCAGCCCTTAACCCCAGTGATCAGAAATTGTCAAAACGTGTTTTTCAGCAGAAATAAACACGTTTTGGCAACTTTGGTCACCCCCATGTAAGTTATAGGGCAGGAACAGCACAGTTTTCAAAACGTGTTTTTCAGCCCGAAATAAACGCTTTTTCTCAGCCCTTAGAATCGCAGTGTAACTGCCTGGCTCAGAAGAGCACACTGAGTCAGCCCTTAACCCCAGTGTGCAGAAATTGTCAAAACGTGTTTTTCAGCAGAAATAAACACGTTTTGGCAACTTTGGTCACCCCCATGTAACTTATAGGGCAGGAACAGTACAGTTTTCAAAACGTGTTTTTCAGCCCGGAATAAACGCTTTTTCTCAGCCCTTGGAATCGCAGTGTAACTGCCTGGCTCAGAAGAGCACACTGAGTCAGCCCTTAACCCCAGTGTGCAGAAATTGTCAAAACGAGTTTTTCAGCAGAAATAAACACGTTTTGGCAACTTTGGTCACCCCCATTTAAGTTATAGGGCAGGAACAGCACAGTTTTCAAAACGTGTTTTTCAGCCCGAAATAAACGCGTTTTCTCAGCCCTTGGAATCGCAGTGTAACTGCCTGCCTCAGAAGAGCCCACCGAATCAGCCCTTAACCCCAGTGATCAGAAATTGTCAAAACGTGTTTTTCAGCAGAAATAAACACGTTTTGGCAACTTTGGTCACCCTCATGTAACTTATAGGGCAGGAACAGCACAGTTTTCAAAACGTGTTTTTCAGCCCGAAATAAACGCGTTTTCTCAGCCCTTAGAATCGCAGTGTAACTGCCTGGCTCAGAAGAGCACACTGAGTCAGCCCTTAACCCCAGTGTGCAGAAATTGTCAAAACGAGTTTTTCAGCAGAAATAAACACGTTTTGGCAACTTTGGTCACCCCCATTTAAGTTATAGGGCAGGAACAGCACAGTTTTCAAAACGTGTTTTTCAGACCGAAATAAACGCTTTTTCTCAGCCCTTGGAATCGCAGTGTAACTGCCTGGCTCAGAAGAGCACACTGAATCAGCCCTTAACCCCAGTGATCAGAAATTGTCAAAACGTGTTTTTCAGCAGAAATAAACACGTTTTGGCAACTTTGGTCACCCCCATGTAAGTTATAGGGCAGGAACAGCACAGTTTTCAAAACGTGTTTTTCAGCCCGAAATAAACGCTTTTTCTCAGCCCTTGGAATCGCAGTGTAACTGCCTGGCTCAGAAGAGCACACTGAGTCAGCCCTTAACCCCAGTGATCAGAAATTGTCAAAACGTGTTTTTCAGCAGAAATAAACACGTTTTGGCAACTTTGGTCACCCCCATGTAACTTATAGGGCAGGAACAGCAAACTTTTCAAAACGTGTTTTTCAGCCCGAAATAAACGCTTTTTCTCAGCCCTTAGAATCGCAGTGTAACTGCCTGGCTCAGAAGAGCACACTGAGTCAGCCCTTAACCCCAGTGTGCAGAAATTGTCAAAACGTGTTTTTCAGCAGAAATAAACACGTTTTGGCAACTTTGGTCACCCCCATGTAAGTTATAGGGCAGGAACAGCACAGTTTTCAAAACGTGTTTTTCAGACCGAAATAAACGCTTTTTCTCAGCCCTTGGAATCGCAGTGTAACTGCCTGGCTCAGAAGAGCACACTGAGTCAGCCCTTAACCCCAGTGTGCAGAAATTGTCAAAACGAGTTTTTCAGCAGAAATAAACACGTTTTGGCAACTTTGGTCACCCCCATTTAAGTTATAGGGCAGGAACAGCACAGTTTTCAAAACGTGTTTTTCAGCCCGAAATAAACGCGTTTTCTCAGCCCTTGGAATCGCAGTGTAACTGCCTGCCTCAGAAGAGCCCACCGAATCAGCCCTTAACCCCAGTGATCAGAAATTGTCAAAACGTGTTTTTCAGCAGAAATAAACACGTTTTGGCAACTTTGGTCACCCCCATGTAACTTATAGGGCAGGAACAGCACACTTTTCAAAACGTGTTTTTCAGCCCGAAATAAACGCTTTTTCTCAGCCCTTGGAATCGCAGTGTAACTGCCTGGCTCAGAAGAGCACACTGAGTCAGCCCTTAACCCCAGTGATCAGAAATTGTCAAAACGTGTTTTTCAGCAGAAATAAACACGTTTTGGCAACTTTGGTCACCCCCATGTAAGTTATAGGGCAGGAACAGCACAGTTTTCAAAACGTGTTTTTCAGCCCGAAATAAACGCTTTTTCTCAGCCCTTGGAATCGCAGTGTAACTGCCTGGCTCAGAAGAGCACACTGAGTCAGCCCTTAACCTCAGTGATCAGAAATTGTCAAAACGTGTTTTTCAGCAGAAATAAACATGTTTTGGCAACTTTGGTCACCCCCATTTAAGTTATAGGGCAGGAACAGCACACTTTTCAAAACGTGTTTTTCAGCCCGAAATAAACGCGTTTTCTCAGCCCTTGGAATCGCAGTGTAACTGCCTGCCTCAGAAGAGCACACTGAGTCAGCCCTTAACCCCAGTGATCAGAAATTGTCAAAACGTGTTTTTCAGCAGAAATAAACACGTTTTGGCAACTTTGGTCACCCCCATGTAAGTTATAGGGCAGGAACAGCACAGTTTTCAAAACGTGTTTTTCAGCCCGAAATAAACGCTTTTTCTCAGCCCTTGGAATCGCAGTGTAACTGCCTGGCTCAGAAGAGCACACTGAGTCAGCCCTTAACCTCAGTGATCAGAAATTGTCAAAACGTGTTTTTCAGCAGAAATAAACACGTTTTGGCAACTTTGGTCACCCACATTTAAGTTATAGGGCAGGAACAGCACACTTTTCAAAACGTGTTTTTCAGCCCGAAATAAACGCGTTTTCTCAGCCCTTGGAATCGCAGTGTAACTGCCTGCCTCAGAAGAGCACACTGAGTCAGCCCTTAACCCCAGTGTGCAGAAATTGTCAAAACGTGTTTTTCAGCAGAAATAAACACGTTTTGGCAACTTTGGTCACCACCATGTAACTTATAGGGCAGGAACAGCACACTTTTCAAAACGTGTTTTTCAGCCCGAAATAAACGCTTTTTCTCAGCCCTTGGAATCGCAGTGTAACTGCCTGGCTCAGAAGAGCACACTGAGTCAGCCCTTAACCCCAGTGATCAGAAATTGTCAAAACGTGTTTTTCAGCAGAAAGAAACACGTTTTGGCAACTTTGGTCACCCCCATGTAACTTATAGGGCAGGAACAGCACAGTTTTCAAAACGTGTTTTTCAGTCCGAAATAAACGCGTTTTCTCAGCCCTTAGAATCGCAGTGTAACTGCCTGGCTCAGAATAGCACACTGAATCAGCCCTTAACCCCCGTGATAGAAAATTATCAAAACGTGTTTTTCAGCAGAAATAAACACGTTTTGGCAACTTTGGTCACCCCCATGTAAGTTATAGGTCAGGAACAGCACAGTTTTCAAAACGTGTTTTTCAGCCCGAATTAAACGCTTTTTCTCAACCCTTGGAATCGCAGTGTAACTGCCTGGCTCAGAAGAGCACACTGAATCAGCCCTTAACCCCAGTGATCAGAAATTGTCAAAACGTGTTTTTCAGCAGAAATAAACACGTTTTGGCAACTTTGGTCACCCCCATGTAAGTTATAGGGCAGGAACAGCACAATTTTCAAAACGTGTTTTTCAGCCCGAAATAAACGCGTTTTCTCAGCCCTTGGAATCGCAGTGTAACTGCCTGGCTCAGAAGAGCACACTGAGTCAGCCCTTAACCTCAGTGATCAGAAATTGTCAAAACGTGTTTTTCAGCAGAAATAAACACGTTTTGGCAACTTTGGTCACCACCATGTAACTTATAGGGCAGGAACAGCACACTTTTCAAAACGTGTTTTTCAGCCCGAAATAAACGCTTTTTCTCAGCCCTTGGAATCGCAGTGTAACTGCCTGGCTCAGAAGAGCACACTGAGTCAGCCCTTAACCCCAGTGATCAGAAATTGTCAAAACGTGTTTTTCAGCAGAAATAAACACGTTTTGGCAACTTTGGTCACCCCCATGTAACTTATAGGGCAGGAACAGCACAGTTTTCAAAACGTGTTTTTCAGCCCGAAATAAACGCGTTTTCTCAGCCCTTAGAATCGCAGTGTAACAGCCTGGCTCAGAAGAGCACACTGAATCAGCCCTTAACCCCCGTGATAGGAAATTGTCAAAACGTGTTTTTCAGCAGAAATAAACACGTTTTGGCAACTTTGGTCACCCCCATGTAAGTTATAGGTCAGGAACAGCACAGTTTTCAAAACGTGTTTTTCAGCCTGAAATAAACGCTTTTTCTCAACCCTTGGAATCGCAGTGTAACTGCCTGGCTCAGAAGAGCACACTGAGTCAGCCCTTAACCCCAGTGATCAGAAATTGTCAAAACGTGTTTTTCAGCAGAAATAAACACGTTTTGGCAACTTTGGTCACCCCCATGTAAGTTATAGGGCAGGAACAGCACAGTTTTCAAAACGTGTTTTTCAGCCCGAAATAAACGCTTTTTCTCAGCCCTTGGAATCGCAGTGTAAGTGCCTGGCTCAGAAGAGCACACTGAGTCAGCTTTTAACCCCAGTGTGCAGAAATTGTCAAAACGTGTTTTTAAGCAGAAATAAACACGTTTTGGCAACTTTGGTCACCCCCATGTAAGTTATAGGGCTGGAACAGCACAGTTTTCAAAACGTGTTTTTCAGCCCGAAATAAACGCTTTTTCTCAGCCCTTGGAATCGCAGTGTAACTGCCTGGCTCAGAAGAGCCCACTGAATCAGCCCTTAACCCCCGTGATCAGAAATTGTCAAAACGTGTTTTTCAGCAGAAATAAACACGTTTTGGCAACTTTGGTCACCCCCATGTAAGTTATAGGGCAGGAACAGCACACTATTCAAAACGTGTTTTTCAACCCGAAATAAACGCGTTTTCTCAGCCCTTGGAATCGCAGTGTAACTGCCTGCCTCAGAAGAGCCCACCGAATCAGCCCTTAACCCCAGTGATCAGAAATTGTCAAAACGTGTTTTTCAGCAGAAATAAACACGTTTTGGCAACTTTGGTCACCCCCATGTAACTTATAGGGCAGGAACAGCACAGTTTTCAAAACGTGTTTTTCAGCCCGAAATAAACGCGTTTTCTCAGCCCTTAGAATCGCAGTGTAACTGCCTGGCTCAGAAGAGCACACTGAGTCAGCCCTTAACCCCAGTGTGCAGAAATTGTCAAAACGAGTTTTTCAGCAGAAATAAACACGTTTTGGCAACTTTGGTCACCCCCATTTAAGTTATAGGGCAGGAACAGCACAGTTTTCAAAACGTGTTTTTCAGACCGAAATAAACGCTTTTTCTCAGCCCTTGGAATCGCAGTGTAACTGCCTGGCTCAGAAGAGCACACTGAATCAGCCCTTAACCCCAGTGATCAGAAATTGTCAAAACGTGTTTTTCAGCAGAAATAAACACGTTTTGGCAACTTTGGTCACCCCCATGTAAGTTATAGGGCAGGAACAGCACAGTTTTCAAAACGTGTTTTTCAGCCCGAAATAAACGCTTTTTCTCAGCCCTTGGAATCGCAGTGTAACTGCCTGGCTCAGAAGAGCACACTGAGTCAGCCCTTAACCCCAGTGATCAGAAATTGTCAAAACGTGTTTTTCAGCAGAAATAAACACGTTTTGGCAACTTTGGTCACCCCCATGTAACTTATAGGGCAGGAACAGCAAACTTTTCAAAACGTGTTTTTCAGCCCAAAATAAACGCATTTTCTCAGACCTTAGAATCGCAGTGTAACTGCCTGGCTCAGAAGAGCACACTGAGTCAGCCCTTAACCCCAGTGTGCAGAAATTGTCAAAACGTGTTTTTCAGCAGAAATAAACACGTTTTGGCAACTTTGGTCACCCCCATGTAAGTTATAGGGCAGGAACAGCACAGTTTTCAAAACGTGTTTTTCAGACCGAAATAAACGCTTTTTCTCAGCCCTTGGAATCGCAGTGTAACTGCCTGGCTCAGAAGAGCACACTGAGTCAGCCCTTAACCCCAGTGTGCAGAAATTGTCAAAACGAGTTTTTCAGCAGAAATAAACACGTTTTGGCAAATTTGGTCACCCCCATTTAAGTTATAGGGCAGGAACAGCACAGTTTTCAAAACGTGTTTTTCAGCCCGAAATAAACGCGTTTTCTCAGCCCTTGGAATCGCAGTGTAACTGCCTGCCTCAGAAGAGCCCACCGAATCAGCCCTTAACCCCAGTGATCAGAAATTGTCAAAACGTGTTTTTCAGCAGAAATAAACACGTTTTGGCAACTTTGGTCACCCCCATGTAACTTATAGGGCAGGAACAGCACACTTTTCAAAACGTGTTTTTCAGCCCGAAATAAACGCGTTTTCTCAGCCCTTGGAATCGCAGTGTAACTGCCTGCCTCAGAAGAGCACACTGAGTCAGCCCTTAACCCCAGTGTGCAGAAATTGTCAAAACGTGTTTTTCAGCAGAAATAAACACGTTTTGGCAACTTTGGTCACCACCATGTAACTTATAGGGCAGGAACAGCACACTTTTCAAAACGTGTTTTTCAGCCCGAAATAAACGCTTTTTCTCAGCCCTTGGAATCGCAGTGTAACTGCCTGGCTCAGAAGAGCACACTGAGTCAGCCCTTAACCTCAGTGATCAGAAATTGTCAAAACGTGTTTTTCAGCAGAAATAAACATGTTTTGGCAACTTTGGTCACCCCCATTTAAGTTATAGGGCAGGAACAGCACACTTTTCAAAACGTGTTTTTCAGCCCGAAATAAACGCGTTTTCTCAGCCCTTGGAATCGCAGTGTAACTGCCTGCCTCAGAAGAGCACACTGAGTCAGCCCTTAACCCCAGTGTGCAGAAATTGTCAAAACGTGTTTTTCAGCAGAAATAAACACGTTTTGGCAACTTTGGTCACCCCCATGTAAGTTATAGGGCAGGAACAGCACAGTTTTCAAAACGTGTTTTTCAGTCCGAAATAAACGCTTTTTCTCAGCCCTTGGAATCGCAGTGTAACTGCCTGGCTCAGAAGAGCACACTGAGTCAGCCCTTAACCTCAGTGATCAGAAATTGTCAAAACGTGTTTTTCAGCAGAAATAAACACGTTTTGGCAACTTTGGTCACCCCCATGTAACTTATAGGGCAGGAACAGCACACTTTTCAAAACGTGTTTTTCAGCCCGAAATAAACGCGTTTTCTCAGCCCTTAGAATCGCAGTGTAACTGCCTGGCTCAGAAGAGCACACTGAGTCAGCCCTTAACCCCAGTGTGCAGAAATTGTCAAAACGTGTTTTTTAGCAGAAATAAACACGTTTTGGCAACTTTGGTCACCCCCATGTAACTTGTAGGGCAGGAACAGCACACTTTTCAAAACGTGTTTTTCAGCCCGAAATAAACGCTTTTTCTCAGCCCTTGGAATCGCAGTGTAACTGCCTGGCTCAGAAGAGCACACTGAATCAGCCCTTAACCCCAGTGATCAGAAATTGTCAAAACGTGTTTTTCAGCAGAAATAAACACGTTTTGGCAACTTTGGTCACC